>NC_037689.1:38766353-38988095 GCF_003255815.1 Theropithecus gelada
TGTCAACATTAGACAGATCAACGAGACAGAAAGTTAACAAGGATATCCAGGAATTGAACTCATCTCTGCAGCAAGCAGACCTAATAGACATCTATAGAACTCTCCACCCCAAATCAACAGAATATACATTCTTCTCAGCACCACATCGTACTTATTCCAAAATTGACCACGTAATTGGAAGTAAAGCACTCCTCAGCAAATGTACAAGAACAGAAATTATAACAAACTGTCTCTCAGACCACAGTGCAATCAAACTAGAACTCAGGACTAAGAAACTCAATCAAAACCGCTCAACTACATGGAAACTGAACAACCTGCTCCTGAATGACTACTGGGTACATAACGAAATGAAGGCAGAAATAAAGATGTTCTTTGAAACCAATGAGAACAAAGATACAACATACCAGAATCTCTGGGACACATTTAAAGCAGTGTGTAGAGGGAAATTTATAGCACTAAATGCCCACAAGAGAAAGCAGGAAAGATCTAAAATTGACACTCTAACATCGCAATTAAAAGAACTAGAGAAGCAAGAGCAAACACATTCGAAAGCTAGCAGAAGGCTAGAAATAACTAAGATCAGAGCAGAACTGAAGGAGATAGAGACACAAAAAACCCTCCAAAAAATCAATGAATCCAGGAGTTGGTTTTTTGAAAAGATCAACAAAATTGACAGACCACTAGCAAGACTAATAAAGAAGAAAAGAGAGAAGAATCAAATCGACGCAATTAAAAATGAAAAAGGGGATATCACCACCGACCCCACAGAAATACAAACTACCATCAGAGAATACTATAAACACCTCTACGCAAATAAACTGGAAAATCTAGAAGAAATGGATAATTTCCTGGACACTTACACTCTTCCAAGACTAAACCAGGAAGAAGTTGAATCCCTGAATAGACCAATAGCAGGCTCTGAAATTGAGGCAACAATTAATAGCCTACCAACCAAAAAAAGTCCAGGACCAGATGGATTCACAGCTGAATTCTACCAGAGGTACAAGGAGGAGTTGGTACCATTCCTTCTGAAACTATTCCAATCAATAGAAAAAGAGGGAATCCTCCCTAACTCATTTTATGAGGCCAACATCATCCTGATACCAAAGCCTGGCAGAGACACAACAAAAAAAGAGAATTTTAGACCAATATCCCTGATGAACATCGATGCAAAAATCCTCAATAAAATACTGGCAAACCGGATTCAGCAACACATCAAAAAGCTTATCCACCATGATCAAGTGGGCTTCATCCCTGGGATGCAAGGCTGGTTCAACATTCGCAAATCAATAAACATAATCCAGCATATAAACAGAACCAAAGACAAGAACCACATGATTATTTCAATAGATGCAGAAAAGGCTTTTGACAAAATTCAACAGCCCTTCATGCTAAAAACGCTCAATAAATTCGGTATTGATGGAACGTACCTCAAAATAATAAGAGCTATTTATGACAAACCCACAGCCAATATCATACTGAATGGGCAAAAACTGGAAAAATTCCCTTTGAAAACTGGCACAAGACAGGGATGCCCTCTCTCACCACTCCTATTCAACATAGTGTTGGAAGTTCTGGCTAGGGCAATCAGGCAAGAGAAAGAAATCAAGGGTATTCAGTTAGGAAAAGAAGAAGTCAAATTGTCCCTCTTTGCAGATGACATGATTGTATATTTAGAAAACCCCATTGTCTCAGCCCAAAATCTCCTTAAGCTGATAAGCAACTTCAGCAAAGTCTCAGGATACAAAATTAATGTGCAAAAATCACAAGCATTCTTATACACTAGTAACAGACAAACAGAGAGCCAAATCATGAATGAACTTCCATTCACAATTGCTTCAAAGAGAATCAAATACCTAGGAATCCAACTTACAAGGGATGTAAAGGACCTCTTCAAGGAGAACTACAAACCACTGCTCAGTGAAATAAAAGAGGACACAAACAAATGGAAGAACATACCATGCTCATGGATAGGAAGAATCAATATCGTGAAAATGGCCATACTGCCCAAGGTAATTTATAGATTCAATGCCATCCCCATCAAGCTACCAATGAGTTTCTTCACAGAATTGGAAAAAACTGCTTTAAAGTTCATATGGAACCAAAAAAGAGCCCGCATCTCCAAGACAATCCTAAGTCAAAAGAACAAAGCTGGAGGCATCACGCTACCTGACTTCAAACTATACTACAAGGCTACAGTAACCAAAACAGCATGGTACTGGTACCAAAACAGAGATATAGACCAATGGAACAGAACAGAGTCCTCAGAAATAATACCACACATCTACAGCCATCTGATCTGTGACAAACCTGAGAGAAACAAGAAATGGGGAAAGGATTCCCTATTTAATAAATGGTGCTGGGAAAATTGGCTAGCCATAAGTAGAAAGCTGAAA
The DNA here is from genome assembly GCF_003255815.1 of Theropithecus gelada. NCBI lineage: Eukaryota > Metazoa > Chordata > Mammalia > Primates > Cercopithecidae > Theropithecus > Theropithecus gelada. The sequence goes on from NC_037689.1 coordinate 38,768,750, forward strand.
CTGGATCCTTTCCTTACTCCTTATACGAAAATTAATTCAAGATGGATTAGAGACTTAAATGTTAGACCTAATACCATAAAAATCCTAGAGGAAAACCTAGGTAGTACCATTCAGGACATAGGCATGGGCAAAGACTTCATGTCTAAAACACCAAAAGCAACGGCAGCAAAAGCCAAAATTGACAAATGGGATCTCATTAAACTAAAGAGCTTCTGCACAGCAAAAGAAACTACCATCAGAGTGAACAGGCAACCTACAGAATGGGAGAAAATTTTTGCAAGCTACTCATCTGACAAAGGGCTAATATCCAGAACCTACAAAGAACTCCAACAAATTTACAAGAAAAAAACAAACAACCCCATCAAAAAGTGGGCAAAGGATATGAACAGACATTTCTCAAAAGAAGACATTCATACAGCCAACAAACACATGAAAAAATGCTCATCATCACTGGCCATCAGAGAAATGCAAATCAAAACCACAATGAGATACCATCTCACACCAGTTAGAATGGCGATCATTCAAAAGTCAGGAAACAACAGGTGCTGGAGAGGATGTGGAGAAATAGGAACACTTTTACACTGTTGGTGGGATTGTAAACTAGTTCAACCATTATGGAAAACAGTATGGCGATTCCTCAAGGATCTAGAACTAGATGTACCATATGACCCAGCCATCCCATTACTGGGGATATACCCAAAGGATTCTAAATTATGCTGCTATAAAGACACATGCACACGTATGTTTATTGCAGCACTATTCACAATAGCAAAGACTTGGAATCAACCCAAATGTCCATCAGTGACAGATTGGATTAAGAAAATGTGGCATATATACACCATGGAATACTATGCAGCCATAAAAAAGGATGAGTTTGTGTCCTTTGTAGGGACATGGATGCAGCTGGAATCCATCATTCTTAGCAAACTATCACAAGAACAGAAAACCAAACACCGCATGTTCTCACTCATAGGTGGGAACTGAACAATGAGATCACTTGGACTCGGGAAGGGGAACATCACACACCGGGGCCTATCATGGGGAGGGGGGCGGGGGGAGGGATTGCATTGGGAGTTATACCTGATGTAAATGACGAGTTGATGGGTGCAGCACACCAACAAGGCACAAGTATACATATGTAACAAACCTGCACGTTATGCACATGTACCCTACAACTTACAGTATAATAATAATAAATAAATTTAAAAAAAAAAAAAAAAAAAAAAAAGAAAATAGCAAGAAACATTAATGTAAACAATAGAGAAATGTCACTGCTTTTAAAACTGCATGTTTGTTTTTTCTTTATCAAATTAAAATTCCATGAATAAACACCAAACATCATGAAATCTCTTGCTATAATATATTCAAATGACCTCATGTAATGTATAAAAGTCATTGAATCACCTTAATATACTGCCTGTTAAAGCATATTTATGAACTTCCAAAGGTATATACAACATCCTAATTTTTACTCATCAAAATATGAATTTAATATGTATCAAGATAGTTTCTATTTATGCATGTATTAGAAAATCAGAAATTATTCCAAAGTGAATTTATAAACATATATCACCTAAGATGCCACCTTCATTTTCTTCCAAAGTGTTACTTTGTTCTGTCCTATGCTGTAGATTAGCTGAAAATCACAACATGTTAATGAGTATTTCAGTGATTAAGGAAAGAAGATATAAACCAAGAATGTACCTTCAGCTGTGATAATGAAAGAACATACAGAAAGCTGTACTACACTGTGCTGAATGTAGTAATATGAATGTGTCTGTCTGTGGTCTTGTCCTTAGCCCTGCTACTGTGTAGCTCTATGGCTTTGTGGGAATTAATTAAGTTAGTCTCATGGACCTATTGCCCCTTCTATAAAATAAGATTGGACTAGAGGGATCCTACTAGTGCTAAGATTTCTGATTCTATTTTGTATTCTCTGTTCAAGAATTTTTTTTGTAATATAGATAAAACATCATGAAACACAGTTGAGGAACAAGATAGGTTGGACTAATTTTCCCTGCTCCTCCCTGCTGAGTACAACTAAAACCCCCAGACATACTATAATGGAAAGAGGATTTTTTTTTTTTTTTTTTGAAACAGGGTCTTGCTCTGTTATCCAGGCTGGAGTGCAGTGGTGCGATCATAGCCCACTGCACCCTCAACCTCCTGGGCTGAAGGGATTCAGCCTCCTGAGTAGCTGGGACTACAGGTCCATGCCACCACACCAAGCTAATGTTTTTATTTTTTGTAGAGACAGGGTCTTCCTGTATTGCCTAGGCTGGTCTCAAATTCCTGACCTCAAGCAATCCTCCCACCTTAGTCTCCCAAAGTCTTGGGATTACAGGTGTGAGCCACCATGTCTGGCTAGAACAAAGACTTTGAAAGGTTTAAAGAGGAAAGAGGACTGGCGTGACAGTGAACTAGAGACTTCAAGTAGACAGAAGACCAGTAAGGAAATAGAAAGCTTGAACAATACCATGCTTCAACTTGATGTAACAGGTAGCTATAGAACACCCAGCATCAGCACAATAGACATTTTTCTCAAGTGCACTTGGAATATTCTTCAGGATAGACCATGTGTTAGGCCACAAAACAAGTCTCAATAAATTTAAAAAGATTGAAATTATATTAAACATCTCCTCTGATGTCAGTGGAATGAAACTAGAAATCAATAATAGAAGTAAAATGGAAGATTCACTAATATGTAGAAATTAACGTACTCTTAAAAACACAAAGAAGGAATTATAAGTGAAATTAGAAAATACCTTGAGATGAGTGAAAACAAAATCATACCAAAACCTATGGGATGCAGTGAGAGCAGTACTTGGAGGGAAAGTTTTAGCTATAAACACTTAACATTAAAAAAGAAGAGATCCAAAATCAACAGTTAACTTTACACCTTAAAAAACTGGAAGAAAAAGAGCACACTAAATCTAAAGCTAGCAGGACAGAAATAATAAAGAGTAGAGTGGAGATAAACAAGATAGAGAACAGAAAAACAACAGAGAAAATAGTTGAAAAGTTGATTTTTTGCAAAGATCAATGAAATTGGCAAACCTTTAGCTAGACTGACCAAGAGTATAATTAAGCATGTGTTAACCTCTGGTCAAAATAAAGGGCTCTATTTTAAAGTCAAATCAGGTTCTGATAAATTTGTCATTTGGCCTAGATAACATTGTTTTAAATTTATCAAGGTTGAATATTCAAGTAGAATGCTTGCTTTGTGTAATGTATTTTTCCTTTGTTAACTTTGGCAGTACCTTTTACTATATGTTCCCTAGTTGTAGAATTGGTTCATAGATTGCTCAGAGCTACTCATATCTCCGGATTTATGTATCATGAAGAAACAATTCTGTTTCAGACCAACCTGTGTTGATTGAATCTCAAGAGTTTTGGAAGTTCTCTTATGAGGATTTCTTAAATTTGAAAACTATTCTCAAACAGTTGGCACTGAATGACAAATTCAAAAGGCAAAGGAAATGGCCATAGTGATAAGTGCAAGGAGAAGAGAGGGTGAGAATTAGTAATGAAATACCAGCATTGGAATGGAGGAGAAAGGTATAAGCCTATCCCCCTTCCTTCTTTTTAAAAGAAGCACTCAGCATTTTGTTCTTTATCAACACATGTCTTTAAAATTAATCCTAGTAACTAATTCAAAAGAAAGGAAGAGTTCTATGATGACTTTTATTTTAGTATTATGAATAAAAATAAAAACAATACAGACAACCTTAATGTCTAGGAAGAAGGCACTGGTCAAGGGTAATGTATATCTGCCTAATTCGAATATTAGGCATCTATTAAAATGATTACATGACAAACAGTAGAAAAGAGGGGTAACAGCTGAATACAGAAGTGTTTCCTGATTGTACCGCATAAGTATATGGTACACCTTTGATGGTAAGTTTTTCTCATCTCTGAGGGGTGACCTTGAAGGTCCATGGTGCATGGTAATTGGCCCCTTTCCAGCAGTCAGATTTTAAATTACTTTTAGATTAGCCACTGTTCCCTTCCCAGTAGGGTTTTGAGATTCTTAGCTCCTTAGTAAGTTTCTACTAACTCTTTTTTAGGGGTCTAAAGGGATCGCTTAGATAACTCATTTATAATTTACCTATTTTGTCTTATAACTTGTTTTTATAAGTTTCTGTATTTTGCAAGATTCTGTATGTGTAGTTTTTATTTGAATTGGGGTATCTGTGAAGGTCTCCAGACAGTTCAATACTAAATGTGAAGTGCCTAATGCTAAAATACTTGGAGAAGACTGCTGAGTAAGTGGTAGAAATTTAAATGGCTGTTTTGGTGGGGAAGTTATGCAGTTTTTCTTTTAAAAATTTTGTCTTACAATTAAGGATTGGGGAAAAGAAAAAAAAAGTCCTCTGATATGACAACTAGAATAAAACATCATTTGAAGATTTACCAGAATAAAATGACCTTTGGAAACTACTTTTAGAGACCAGCTGTCAGAAATAGTGATAAGACATATTGCATAATTATATTGTTATGATGACTCTAGCAATTGTGAGGTTCAAAGAAATAGTGTACTGAAGTATTATCATCTAGTCATTTTTAAAAAATCTATGTTCTTTGGATAGTAAACTCTTATTGCCCTCACTCTTAAATAGTAATTTTGCTGTGTACTGAATTTTAGACTGAAAGTAATTTTTCCTCAGTATTTTGAATGCATTACCTCCTCGTCTACCATTTATTGCTGCCACTGCTCCGGATTGTACTGTCAATCTATTTTTTATTCCTTTGGTGCAGCTTTGTCTTTCCTCTGGGGTGGCTTTTAAAAGTTTATTTTTATTTTCAGCGTTCTGTTTTGATGGCGCTGTGATGGGTCTAAGCATAGATTTAAATTTGTTTATTCCAGGTGACACTTGGCGTGCATGTTCCTTCTGGAAAATCATCTTTAATTTTAGAACATTTAGTGATATCTCTGTGGGTTTTGCTTTTCTACTTATTTCTTCTGTTTTCTTCTTGAACTCAAACTAACTATATTTCTGTCAACACATTTTAAAAAAAATTCTAGTAATGAGTCTTTCATCTTTTTTTTTTTTCTTTTTTGAGACAGGGTCTTGCTCTGTCACCCAGGCTGTGTGATGGGACAATCCATGGCTCACTGCAGCCTCAACCTCTGGGGCTGAAGCCGTCCTCCCATTTCAGCCTCCCAAGTAGCTGGGACTACAGGTGCATGCCACTACACCTGGCTAGTTTTTTGTATTTTTTGTAGAGATGGGGTTTTTTCATGTTGCCCAAGCTGGTCTTGAACTCCTGGGCTCAAGCAGTCTTCCCATCTTGACCTCCCAAAGTGGTGGGGTGTACAGATGTGAGCACTGCACCTTGTCACTTTCATCTATTTATGTTGTGATCTTTCTGGGCTTGCTCTGGATGAAATCTTCATCTTCCAAATTAAAAATCCTGTGCATAACTATATAGCCTAGAATTTTTCCTATTCTGTTATTAAGCCTCTATCACTATTCTTTGATTCTAGGTTTTATAATCCATTCTTTTTTATAACAACCTGTTCTTGTTTTACTTTTCCCTATTTTTGTTTTATACCCATCTATTCTTTTTAAAGATCTATTCTCCACTTTTAACTTTGAGGATTCTAAAATACTTATTTTATTTTTAACTTGTTCTATTTTCGTTTTTGTCAGGAGCAAATTTGCCTTTTTTATTTGGCTGTTCTACCATGCTTTTTGGAATTTTGTTTTGTAGGCTTATTTTGAGTTGGAGTTCAATTTCATCCTCAGTTCTCTGAGCTCCTCCCTTTCTACCCGTTCAGTGGCTGTCTCTACCAACTATTCCTGGCATCCATGGCCTCCAGTCAAGGGCTGATTCTTATACTTGAAATACAGCACTTCCATCTGGTGCAGGTGTCAGGGGTCTTATAGATGGCACCCAATGGTGCTTAGCCCAGAATCAGGCTTCAGTGTTATATCTGCTTCAGTTCCTTTCCTAAGTAGGCAACCCGGAGCATCTCCACAGGCTTCATCTTGGTTTTGCAGCTTCACAGGTAGCAAAGTGATACTTTAGCCTCTGGCATCAGGGAATGAGCTTGGTACCAGTCCCCTGCCTCATGTGGGACATTTAAATCCCTGTTATTAGGAGCTCTCAGCTGCCTCTGTCTGCTTTTGCACCCTCTGCCTGACCTACCACTTTGTGATTTGGCCCCACAGGGACCTGTATCTTGCTTCTGAGTGGGACTGAGTCTTTTAAATTTTAACTCTTCATGCTGACACTCTCACATCTGTCATTGCATATCATTTTATGGAAGGGGAAGTTGAGATTCAGAGAGCAGAAGTTAACTACTTGGACCTCGCAGTTGGTAAGTAAGCCAGCCTGCTGTAGAAGAAAAGGGCTGGAAAAGGTTTCTGGGGAAGTGCTAGAAATTTAATAAGCATGTAGAGAGAGAGAGAAAAATCATTCACTGTACATCACAAAAATTAACTGTAGATCTGCTAAGTAAAAGTTGATTAAATTTCTACACTCTGTGCCTGCCAATAATCTTCTAAATGTGAACTCTTTCCTACATTAATCTTAAATGCTTATTTTTTAAAGTGCCTTCCCCAGTGCAGACTTACATTCATCTTAACCAAAATGGCCTTCACATTTGGTGTGTGGGCCGTATTTGATGTAGCAAAAGGCCAAGGGTAACCCTTATTCTACCCCCTAAAAGGGAACAGAAAGAGAACTTTTGCATAATAAATAATTATTTATGCATTTCAAAATTGATTTTAAGAGTACACAAACCATAGAGGCTTTGCGATTCGTCATGTATTTTATTAATTTATCAAGCACTTCAACAGAGTGCCCGATGCTCTTCTAGATGCTTTACAAATATTAACTCATTTAAGCCTCACAGCAACCATGTGCAGTGGGTTCTGTTGCTGTCCTCACATTGCAGATAAGTAAAGAAGGCACAGAGAACCTCAGCAACTTGCTCGAGGTCACTGACAGCAAGAAAGAGTAAAGGCTATGGTTCCTACCTTGGCTATTTAGCCCCAGTGTGCCAGCTCCTACTATACTACTATGCTGTGCTGTGAAACCAAGTCTCACAATTACTTTCTTAACAATCAAACTGACACTAAAATATATTTGTCAGGGATACATTTTATTTTATGGAACTAGTTAAAAATTAGCTTTACCTCACTTCTGGTGACTTGTTTTGTTTCTTAGGTTCTTCCTCATTATATTATGCCAATGATATTGTTGTATTATATAAAGCTCACTCTGCTGGTATCATTCTTCTGGAAGATGCCATAAGTTCATCTAATCATTTCATCAGATGTTAATGGAATATGCTCACTGTAGGCCCACACTTTGCTGAGAACTATGGGAGCACAAAGATTGTGATGTGATCTTTATCCTGTAGCTCCTTTATCCTGCGTCACCCTCTCACAGCAGTCATGCCCAACACTATCTATTCTATAGTCTCTCATGGTTCTTATAACTGAGTCATTTTCTGTGTGTCTCATTTAAACCCATTTCTTCATGCTTTATTGACACAGGTTGTAGACAATAAACTGGTCACCATGTTTCTAATAACTAACAATATAGCCCAGTTTTCCCCTAGGGGCTCAGTTATGGTTGTTTTCTGGGTTTCTGAGCAATGGAATCCTCATTTCTCTTCTCTGCTGCCCCCTATCGCACTGTGACTTTTTTGTTTTTTGAGAAAGAGTGTTGCTCTGTCGCCCAGGCTGGAGTGCAGTGGCATGATCTTGGCTCACTGCAACCTCTGCCTCCCGGGTTCAAGCAATTCTCCTGCCTCAGCCTCCCGAGTAGCTGGGATTACAGGCACATACCACCACATCTGGCTAATTTTTGTATTTTTAGTAGAGATGGGGTTTCATCATGTTGGCCAGGCCAGTCTCGAACTCCTGACCTTGTGATCCCCCTGCCTCGGCCTCCCAAAGTGCTGGGATTACAGGCGTGAGCCAATGTGCATGGCCTACACTGTGACTTTAAGGAAGCACTCCTGAGGGGATCAGGGGAGGAGCAGATGTGGATTGGGAGGATGCCCGAATGTGCTACCATGCTAATGGGAAAGGACAGTGGAGGACAACCAGGGGTTGGGCTCAGGGAGGCAGCCTGACAGAGGATTTAAGAGCATGGGCTTGGGGTTTCAAATCCTCTCTCTGCCTCTTACTGGCTTTGTGGCTTGGGCAAGTTCATCTCTCTGTGCCTCAATTTCATCATCTGTAAAATGGGGATCATGGTAGTATCCATTTTCATAGGGGTCTGGTGATTAAATGAGTGAAGACCTCTAAAGCACTTAGAATGATGCCTGGTGCCACGGTCAACCCTCAACAACATTTAGCTGTTATAATTATCACCACAGGCCTAGTGAAACAGAGGTGGGGTCTAGTTGGCAGACACAGAACAGACTCCAGATAGCTAGAAATTAGTTGCCACCAGCCCAGAATGAGTGCTGAACTGGCTCGCTAAAGCACTTGTAGTCGAAGCACGTTGTTACCCTCATCTGTGACCTTTCATGGGCTGTCTCTCTGACTACGTCAGGGGTTGGCAAACTATAGCCTACAGGCCAAATCCACATGGTCACCTGTTTCTATAAATAATGGAAATGTGAAGGAGAATCAGTTGGCAAGAGGCATGCATAGGGCATCTTCAACCTTTTCCATTGGGAAACATGAGTCTCGAGAATCCTGCCATAGATCAAAAGAATGGCAATGAGAAGAACCAGTGGACAGATGGATAGGCCTACCCATCAGCCTTTAACCCTCCTGCTCTTATCTCAAGGATCACATGCCTGTGTTTATAGTTTCTGATTTTTCCTTGAGGACATTTGACCGAGATGATCTGTCTTTCGGACTTTACTCGCAAAACTCTGAGCAGTATCTTTGATACAACTGGCAGCTTCAAAGGCTTGCAGTGGATAGGCCTCCCCAACTCTGTTTCACAAGCATAATTAAAAGAAGCCAGACTAGGCCTCATCACAGTATTGTATCTTGAAGGAGAGGAAGAAGGAAACAAGCCTGTCCAGAGAAAACAGGGTAAAGGAATTTTGCTTCCTACCTTCTTCCTAAATACCCTGCTCTGCCCAGCAAATTTTGTAGGTGTCACCCAGTGGTATATTGGTAAACCTTCTCCCCCGAGGGGTGGGGGAAAGCCCCAGTTTGCAGCCATTGTTGCTGTCTGTGTTGTGAATGCTCCCACCATGCTGACTACAAATGGAACTGGGAAGAGATGTGTATCATCGGCTCACTAACACTAGCATGCTCTGTGGTAGACAGCTTCCCTTGCCTCTGAATCCTTGTGTCAGGATTCTACATGCCAGGCAACAAGAGCTTTTTTCTTTATGTATCATGCCAGTGATTTTGGTCTAGGGCACTGTTTCAGCCCAATCCCAGAATGTGCTATTAGAAATGGGGCCATATTTTTGAAATTGCTAGAGGCAAAACTTCCCTCTTGTTTATGTTTAACTTGTGCCACTAGGTGGCACTTTAAGGACATTACAGGAAATTGGCTCTACTGGATTTTTAAAACTTTTTTTTTTGGAGACGGAGTCTCACTCTGTCGCCCAGGCTGGAGTGCAGTGGTGCGATCTCAGCTCACTGCAACCTCCGCCTCCCGGGTTCAAGCAATTTTCCTGCCTCAGTCTCCCAAGTAGCTGGGACTACAGGCATGTGCCACCACACCCCGATAATTTTTGTATTTTTAGTAGAGATGGGGTTTTGCCATGTTGGCCAGACTGGTCTCAAACCCGTGACCTGAGATGATCCGCCCACCTCAGCCTCCCAAAGTGATAGGATTACAGGCATGAGCCACCGTGCCCGGCCCAAAACACTTTTTATTGATGTATAATATGCATGTAGAAAAGCAAATTGCACATTTAATGCGCAACTCAATTTTCACAAGCAAAGCACATGCATATAATCAGCATCCAAATCAAGAAACAGGATATTACTAGCACCCCAGAAGCCCTCCTTGTGCTGTTTTCCAGTTGCTATCTCTTATTCTTAGGGTTACCACTGTTCTGACTTCTAACAGCATAAATTAGTTTGACCTGTGTTCTACTTTATGTAAGTGGAATCATGCAGTGTATACTCTGTGTCTGGCTTTTTATTAAATGATGTTTGTGTGATTTATTCATACTGTTGTGTAATTGAGATCATTGCTGTATAGTATTCCATTGTATGTGCAAATATAACACTGTTTTCTACTATTGATGGACATTTTTGTACTTTTCAGATTTGGGAAATTATGAATAGCGCTGCTGTGAACACTCGTATCCAAGTTGTTGAGTGGATGAGTGTTTTCATTTCTCTTGGATATATACCTAAGAGTAGGATTTCTGGGTCATAGTGTAGGCATATGTTCAGCTTTAATAGGTACTGCCAAACAGTTTTACGAAGTGTTTGTACTGATTTACACTCCATTAATGGTGTTCCCACTCCAGTTCCACGTCCTCATCAATGCTGAATTTATTTTATGGCTGGTTCCTAACTCTTAACATAATTTTTATAGCTCCCTTTCAGGCCAGCTATTTCTAATTGAAAATTTTTAAAGCCACATTATTCTGATGGACATGGCTCATGCAGGAAGGGCTATGTCAACCCAAAAGGGGACATTTATCACAGCCTAAGTGTGAACTATCAGTAAATCGGAAAGAGTGTTACTCTAACACTGCATCACACCAATACACAGAGCAAAGGAACCAGGAAAGTAATTCAGATTGTAAGTGTGATAAAATATCAGTTCATAGGCCAGGGCTCTGAGGCATTTTGAAATTTGTATATACATTTGTTATTATTGCCAGGCCTATATATGTCAGGGATTGGGGCCCAACAGAAAGGATTTCTAAAGGCCTTATAATGAGGTGCCTTTCAATTGTGCTGCTGGTGGGTGCCTGTTTAGTAAGGGTCTCTTTGGTTTGGCAAGAGGCATGCATGGGGCATCTTTCTTCAACCTCATCCCTGGGGAGCGTGAGTCTCTGGAGAATCCTGCTTTAGATCACCTTACCTGTGAGGCTCATGTTGTTGTCTTTGCAGATGGTGTTTTAATATGGCTTTAGGTATGTGATATAGAGAGTGCAGTTCAGACTTGACTCAGATTTCTGTTCCATTACTAGAAATTGGACATAGAAGAACAAAACCCAGGTCATGGTCAAAATATTTGTCTTTAGACCAAAATAAAGTGCTCATAGTCCTTTAGTTGTAACTGTAAGTCTGTCTCATGGATGTTGTCCATAATCTAATGGGTTCCAGGAATCCCCAAGGCATTCTGCCATGTGACTGCTGAATCCAGCAACTAGTTGCCTATTATAGTCACTGGTACCCATTCTCAGCAAAGTTGTTCCTGAGCCTCTCTGTCAGTGTTTGCCTGAGTGTCTCCAATGTTGGATTGGTCTACTGAGGGGGGTGCCCACCAGAGATGTTCACTGCACACTGCCTGAGATATCTATGCTAAAGCAGCAGTGAAACATGAAAGTCTGAAAGGGCTTTTATTTTCAAATTTTTCTCCCCTCCAGTATTAGTAGCAGTAATATCCAGTGGCACAGATTTAGACTGTGGATAGCCTGCTTTGTGGGATCCGCTTATATTCTAAATTGGAGCCAGCATTTTCTCAGCCTAGGTTTTCATCTGTTTGGCAAGGAGGAAAATGCTCTTATGTTGGATTGGCTGCTGCTTGCAATAGGAGGAACTATGCCTGGGAAACCCATCATAATTTTAATCCTAATGATGATAGTAGCTGCTATTGTCGAACAGTTACTATGTAATTGTGCTTAGCACACTAGACAGATATTTTGCTTAATCTTCACAATATTGTGAGTTAGGTGAATTATTCCACTTTGCAGATGAAGAAATTGCAGCTCAGAGAGACTAAGCATGTGACCAACTCACACAACGAGCAAGTGCAAAGCCTGGGTTTGACTCCAGAGCCTATACCCTGTAACTGTTCTGTGCTCTGTGGGTGCAGTTACCAAGGGATGAATTACTGACTTCTTCTCCAGTGGAACACGAAACAGTATTGGGTTCATTGCTGGGTTATTCCACACATTGATTAGAGGACCTGTTGTTTGCGGGCATTCAGCTTAGGTATCAGGAAAATGATAGGGAAACAAGACAGATCCTGCCCTCCAGGTGCTTACCATTCATTTATCATGTTCTGTCTCTCACAGGTGACTTGAGTCATGGATTTTGGTAATCATTCTTGCTGAGAATTCAGTCTTTTGGACCTTCTTGAGGCTCTATTTACCCCTCTCTCTGAGCCTGGTTGGGGAATGATAGGGTGGAACAGTGGTGTGCTAGGCCATTGGTTCTACATCTTCTATGACTGGGTTTAGCAAATGGCTTTCTGTTGTGTTCTTGCCTAGCAGAGATGGGGGACAGGTGAAAACTAGGCACCAAATGACATTTAGAATACTGACAGAATGCTGGAAAGGCCCTGGAGGCAGGAGCAGGATTGTCTTCTCATCTGCCTAGAATTTAGCTGCTGCCTTTGTGATCCCCATTCTTGGAATCCACCTGGATCCTTGGATGATAAAGCCTGAGTTTCTTTTTCTGACCTGCCAATATTGCAAACCTAAAAAAGAAGTTACCTATTATCCACACCTTGGCAAAGTTCTACAGATATACTTTTTTTTTTTTTTTGAGACAGAGTCTTGCTCTGTCACCCAGGCTGGAACGTGGAGTGCGGTAGCGAGATTTCGGCTCACTGCAACCGCCGCCTCCTGGGTTCAAGTGATTCTCATGCCTCAGCCTCCTGAGTAGCTGGGATTACAGGAGTGGGTCACCACACCCAGCTAATTTTTGTATCTTTAGTAGAGATGGGGTTTTGTCATGTTGACCAGGCTGGTCTGAAACTCCTGGTGTCAAGTGATCCACCTCCCAAAGTGCTGGGATTACAGGCATGAGCCACCATGCCCGGCCAGACCATTTATTTTTTAAGTGGGATTTGACTTTTTTTTGTTGCTGCAAATTTGACTTTTAAACAAAATTTTACTGCTGAAGATTTTGCCCAGCTGCAAATATTTATCTATAGAACGATGTGGCATATGCCCCCATTCCCTCCATGATGAATGGATGAGAAAACAATTAAGAAGCCTAGTTAGTATTGCAAGAGCACCTGTGGCCTTGCCCAGACTAGGGCCTTGGAGACTAGGTTGTCTCATCTCTTAAATGAAGAGTTTGAACCATCAGTGGTTCCCGGTTGATCTGGGCTGGCTACATAAAAATCACCTAGGGAGCTTGTTAAAATATGAGTTTCTAATGCCCCATCCCTAAGGGATTCTGATGAGAGAAGTCTGGAATAGCATCTACAAGTCTGAATTTATAAAAAGTTCCCCAGATAATTATCCTGCTCCAGTTATATTTGGGAGCCACTGGGCTAGCGGGTCTAGAACAAACATAATTGAGTTGGGGAGAAACTTCTAATGTGCTTGAATATTTGGGGAATACCTATATGCCTGGAGCAGGTTCCATATGGGCAAACTAACCCAGTTATGATGCAGAGGTAAATTGGAGCCAGAGGATGGAAGAGCTTTAACTGGCCGAGGGATTGTGTTGTGTGCCATAGGCCTTGGGGCGCCAGTGAAAGACTGAGAAAAAGCCTTTTGATTAGATGGTGCTTTACAAGATTAATTTCTCAGTGGTGTGCAGGGTGGATCAGACTGGGCTAGAACTGAAGGCTGGAAAAAGACCTATTGAAGTCTTTGCAGTGTCCCAGGTGACAAGTGTGACAAGTGCATGGACTCAGATGGGACCAGTGGGACCTTTGTAAAGCTAACCTGCCTCAGTGGAACTGGAATCTGAGATATACTGTTTTAAACTCCTTAAAAATGCATAATTTATTAATGTCATGTTCATCTGCCTAAACTATTATAATTAACTATTTTTATTGTGTTTTTGTCCAGGAGGTTTTAAAGGAGCCCTGTAAATAAATTCATGCAGAGAAGTAGTTGGCAGCAGCAACAGCTGCTACTGCAGGGAGAAGGGACACCCTTCTGGCGAGGCAGCAACCTCATTCTAACCCTACCTTCATCATACTCTTAAGCCAAAGCAAGAAGGGAGAGGAGTGCAACAGGGGCCAACTGTTGGATCTGCCAACCACAGTGGAGAATGCACCTCCCCAAGGGTTAGGTGTGGAACATGGCATTTGACATTCAAGTCAAATAGAATGTTCTTCCTTTGTTCCTCTAAAATCCAGTCTGTAGTCAAGTGTTTCTGAAAGTATGTTCCACAGAACATTAGTTCTTCAGGATGTTAATAGGAGTTACATGAGAATAAGGAGATGAAACCAAATAATTTTGGGAACTGATGGGCTATGCAAAGGCAAGTGACTTCCTTTCAGAATTTCAGAGTGTGTAATGTGCTATGTGCTCAGTGACTCTCCAAGGGAGAGATAGACCAGGCAGTGTTTCCTAAGCTTATCTGTAGATTCTTCTTCCCCCTAGGCCAGGGGCTGACAAATTATGGCTCATAGGCCTCATCTATCCCACCACTTTTTTTTGTAAATAAAGTTTATTGGAACACAGTTGTGCCCATTCATCATATTGTCTGTAGCTGCTTTAGCACAACAGCAGAGTTGCAGAGTGGCTACAGAGGTAGTCTGGCCCTCAAAGCCTAAGATATTTACTGTCTGCCCATTACAGAAAGGTTTGCTAATCCCTGTTCTAGACAATTCATGGAACTGGTGCTTCCTGGTACCCCCTTTCAGAGATGCTACTAGAAGATATACATTCTTCTAGTTGTTGTTCCAGTACTGCTTTATGATAAATCTGCCTAATTTTATTCCATTTCCATACTGCCATCATTCCTGCCTCTTGCTTTAAACTACTTTATCTCTCAACCATTTACCCATTATCCAGGATCCAAACCTGGGTTCCATGTGTCCTTATCTTTTCTTTCACTTACGACATTCCAAAAATGGCCAAGGGTGTCTTCAGTTTCCAGTCTGAGTAGCTCTTAAGTCAGCCCGAACCCATTCCTACCAACCTGGCCTAGATAACTATCATCTTTTCTTTTTCAGCATTCGAATTGGGTTCCTTTTACCCAGGTACGAGTTGCCTCTAGTCCTGGATCTAGAATAACCTTTGTAAAATACAAATCTAGTCAGATTGATTCCTTACTTAAAATCCTTCAGTGAACCCTGTGGCCCTCAGGATAAGCTCTGATCCTTAGGATGGATGTATGTCAGTCTGGTTGGGCAAACAGAAACCACTCTTGGTATTTCCTACTGGAAGAGATTTAATTTAAGGAATTAGTTACTTAAGAAACTAAGAAACTTAAGAAACTAAGAAAAGGGGTAAATATTTCCAGGCTTCTGCCTGCTGCAGCATAGAGAAGGGCATGGAAATGAGGGGTGGTGTTGAGTGTCTAGCAAATGACCCAGAACAAATGAGGTCTGGGAGACCATGTGTTACCCCCTGCTGTCCTTCTCCAGCTTCAGCTCTCCCATTTTTCTCCTGACTCCTCACCCTTCCTCCACCCTGCAAGTCCCCAAATTCTAGATACATCAGGATGCCTTTTTGTTCCCCTAGAAACTTAAAACAACTGACATTTACGAGCTCACAGTCTCTTTAGGTCAGGAACTTGGGAGTGACTTAGCTGGGTGATTCTGGGTCACATTCTCTCATGAGGCTTCTGTCAAGATGTCTTCCAGGGCTGCAGTCATCTGAAGGCTTTACTGGAGCTGATGATCCACCTCTAAGATGGCTCACTCATAAGGCTGTTGGCAGGAGGCCTCACTTCTTTGCTCTGTGGACCCCTTGCTAGGACTGCTTGGGTGTCCTCACAGTGTGGCAGCTAACTGTCTCCAGAACAAGCGATGAGAGTGAGAGATAGAGATAGAAACAGAGACAACAAGGAGGAGCATACTAGAGTGCTTTCAGTCCCCTCTCCTGGGAGTACGTTGCATGGTATCTCAGGTCAGCTTCCCTAGAAGCAGAACCTGAGATGAGGATTCTTGAAAAGTCATTTGTTGAAGGAGTGCTCTTTAGGAAAAAACCTAGGAGGAGGAGAGGAAAGAAAAGTAGGGAAGGGGAAGGAGCCAAGCAATGATGTAGTCTCAGATAAAATCTGATCTTGACCTGATCCACATGGGCAGGATTCTGGTACATAGTTGCATAATAGAGTTAACCCTGTTTGAGACAGGGGACTGGCCTTTTATATCCTTCTCTAAGTCAGTCGTTATAGGCTGCTGGAGGTTGGGGTGGGAGGTAGACTCCCATTGGTTGAGAATAAGTCTCTATAGAAGAGGGCAACTGTGAGTCCTCAGTAGCTAACACTCAGAGCAACTGGGGAATGGTGTGCCAGCCAGGGAAAGGTGACCCAGGTGGGGCCAACACAGCACCTACTACAGTGGGCCTCCCCCTACCCATGTCCCAAGCACCTACCATGGTCCCTGACATACCAGAGGTACAAAAGAAATATCTATGTAATTGAATAAATGAATGCATAGAAATGCTTAGCCTCTCTGGACCTGTGTCCATTTCTGGGAAGCCAGCTCAGCAGGAATCATATTGTCCCATCAACCATGGGAATGGTCAAAGACCCAGAACAGTTTGCCACATCGTGAGTGGCAGCACTGTCTAAGTCCAGGAGTTTCATGGCAAAATTAGAATGAAAGTATATTTACCATTTGTAAATAAGGAAGTATTAATATTACAATATTGGATATATATTTTTAAAAAGAACTTTAGCTCACATTTCAGTGAGCTGTTTGCTAAAAGTACATTTTCCTGGTTTGTCACATCCTGACTGGGTACATGTTGTTACA
Organism: Theropithecus gelada; assembly: GCF_003255815.1. Lineage (NCBI taxonomy): Eukaryota > Metazoa > Chordata > Mammalia > Primates > Cercopithecidae > Theropithecus > Theropithecus gelada. The sequence goes on from NC_037689.1 coordinate 38,785,487, forward strand.
CATGGAACCATGAGGGCAGAACTGCCATTTGTAATATTAATTGTAATCCATATATCTGTTTTTTTCCCACAAGAATCAGTCACTGGATTTCAGTTCAGAAAACCAAAACTTTTGGACAAAGCCATATTATCGTGTTGGCAGAGTTGTTCCCCCGACCCCAAATACACAGAGGAGGAAGAGAACCACTGAGGCCCCCTGTTTTCTTGGATTATCATTCTTCCAAAGTTGGTAACTTAGAAAAGTCTCAAGAAATAGCAAAGAAATCTCCCCACCTTATTCTGCTTTCCACATCCCAAGCTTAACATAAGCCTCAAACTATTTTTATGAAGGAAGGCTTATTGTGAAGAAGGTCTTTTGCATGCCTAAATCTCATCTTTAGTTTTTCTTATCACAAAGCTGGTTATCTTTGCCCATCTCTTTTCCTGGGATAATGTCTGACTCTGTCAAGGCTGTGCCTTATTCTGGAACCTTCCTGATGCCTGTGTTCCAGGTCCCTCCTGAGATTTGCTCCTCCGAATGCTTGATAGATGGATCAATTTAGGGGATTGATGGTCAGATTTAGCCTGACGTAATACCGTGCAGTGGTCTGTTACCAGACATAGAGCTGGAAAACCCAGGCCCTTGCATACAAGTTCAGGAAGGTAAATTTGCAAATGAAAAACATTTTAAGACACATCTCACAGCTGCTTCCTCATCCCCCACCCCATTGTTTGTGTTTTTAGAGATGTTTAAGAGAAAAGGAGGCAATAACAAAGACACTGTGCTGTGCTTTGGAATCCTCATTTATGTTGAAAAAGGGTCCATTTATCATCTCCTTCAATATTTCCATGAGGAGACTTTGCTCATCTCACCAGGGAATGGAGTGGTAGAGCAAACACTTCTCTGTCCACCTGATGATGGAGGAGAACCAACTAACTGAAAGGCAGAGAGCCTGAAACTATTATCGTCTCTCTGCCTGCCTGCTGCAAGATATTGCTGCATACCTGTGGTCCCTGCAGGAGGCTGCATGCATAGACTTGGGCCAGAACATATGTTATCTTCCAAGCAATAGATTTCCAGATAAAAGGCAAGAAGGGGCCTCAGGTTCAAGTTTCATTCTTCAGCGTGGTTCATAGGAGGCCCTGCATTCAGGTGGTTACTGGGCCCTTACTCAGCTGTTAATAAAACTGACTTTTGGCTCATAGAGCTTGGAGTATGCCTCCATTTGTATGAACCTCCAGGGAAAGCAGGGTGAGGGCTTGTGTTCCCTAGACTTCTGACAGTGAATGGCTCCTGGACAGCTTTGCTTGGTTGTTTCCCAGGTACTTCTAACTCAGTCTGCCTAAAGATGAGTTCGCCCTCACTTCTGTTTCTCCTGTGTTTCCCATCCTGGGGATTGACCTTAGTGTTCTTGTGGTAGCTCCAGCTGAAATTATGGATGTTGGAGCATGAGAGGCCCTTTGTGAACTTACTTTTGGGTCTTTCTCACCATTCCCACACATTGCTCTTTTAGCCCAGGCCTCAGCTGAGACATCACCTGCTCCTGAGTCTTTGCCGACCCATGGGACTGGGTACTTCTGTAGTCCCCATACTTGCCCTCCACAGTCCACTGAAGCAAGTTGGCTTTATCACTTCCCTGTTGCTCCCACTAGATTTTAAGCTTCTCTTAAGCAGAATCTGTATCTTGTTCATCCTTGAGTGCCAGTGCTAGCACAGAGCCTGCCTGTAGTGACTGCTTAATAAATATGTCTTGAATGAGTAACACTCAGGCCTGAGAGTACCTGAGATTGTATAGCATAGTGGTTATAAGCTCAGCTTTGGAAATCAAGGCCTGTGTTCAGACTCTGCTATTTGTGTGATTTTGGGTGAGTTCCTTAACTTCTTGATCTTCAGTTTCTTCACCAATAAGATGGGGATAATAACTACTTCCTAGAACTGTGATGATGAATTGCAATGATACATGCAAAGCCCTTTAATCAATGTATGACACATAGTAAGTGTTGTGTGCATCATAGTACCTGTTGGTAACAACAACAACAACAACAACAACAGTATAGTTATCTTTAATGGAAGGGAGAAAGCTATAAGAACTGGTTGGAACTAGAAATCAGGAATGTTGAGTGCTTGCATAGTGGATTTAGAGGAGATGGGGAATTGCTTGGGATAAAATGTAGGAACAGATGGGATTACCCTGGGAGAGAATGAACAGGGAGGGAAAAATGAGTGGAGGAACTAAAGACAGAACCTTAAGAAATCCTACATTTGAGGGATAAAAGGAGTCAAAACAGGAAAAAGAGCGAATGACTACAGTTAGGAGATTGCAGCTTCTCAGATGCGAGGGGCAGGAGTTTTAAAAAGATAGTCAAAGGCGCTATACTGGGCAGAAGATCAATGAGGAGAAGATGAGAAGAGGCAGCCATAACGTGTTAAATGGGAGTATGTTAGCGCCCTTGGGAACTAGCCATTTCAGTGGAGTCAGAGGAAGAAGCCATGCTCTGAAGGAGGTTAGAGAAGGCCAGGTTAGGGATGAAGTCAGTTTGTTGTGCTACAATGTGTGTTTCTGTAATGAGTATTATCTGTGGGTCAATAGATGACTGGTGTCAGTATGATGTAGAAGTCACATTGGTTCATATGTAGGGTTTGTTCTCAGCACATGAATGTTTTGGCATCACTGGCTACTAGTGGCTGAAAGCAGACTAACATAGCTGAAGGCAGAAGACTGGGGGAAATGGGGGACATAGAGAGCTGCTCATGAGGCCCAGTCACCCTGTGTTCTTCTACTTGACTGATTCGCACCCACTCTGTCTTGAAGTGCTTTGGGGACATTCCTTGCCAATCTTGGTGAGTTTAGTCACTGATTCCATCCCACTCAGCACCCTCGACCCTTGTGATAACTCCTTCGACCACAGTCCCCCTTCCTTTTTTAAGGTAAAGGGCCATAATTACTAGAGTGTTTTTTTTCCCCCCAAACTGTGTCCAGCTTTATTAAAGATACTTTTTGTGAACAATCATGGTATTTCAGGCAGGACATGAGCGACAATCATTAACAGTATACAACTTTAAGACTCCCTCCTTCAATGGACTTCCAAAATCAGAAAGCCGTGGTAAAACCCAGTGAAGTCTTCATTTGGTGCCCCGAAGAGGGAAAGTTCAGAGTGAGGGTTGACATTTCACATTCAACGTGCTGTTTAACAACTTTTCATGAGCTGACCCTGACTTTCAGGAAATGAAATGAAAATGGCAGAATTTATCTGAAGATCCACAATCTAGAAACAGAGCACAGGTCTTTCAAGGGTTCTCTCTGGAAAGTCCAGATTGCCAGCCTGACTGGTAACCAGTTATTGGGGGCCAGACCCCAACAGGTATCTGGGTTTGAGGGAGTTAAGTGTATACTGAAGGCAGAGAGGGAGAGGGGGACATAAAAAGGAATTTGTTTCTCCACACCACAAGGCCTTTGTGCCAAGGTAACTGTGTGTGTCAACGTCAGAGGGTCCTTCTTTCTGGGAGCCAAGAAGCTGTCTTTCAAAACTAGAAGGGAAAGGTGTTTTCTCCACATCAGTCCAGCTTCAGAGACATTTTTTTTTTCTTTCCTGAGATGAAGTCTTGCTCTTGTCGCCCAGGCTGGAGTGCAGTGGCACCATCTCAGCTCACTGCAACCTCTGCCTCCCGGGTTCAAGTGATTCTCCTGTCTCAGACTCCTGAGTAGCTGGGATTACAGGAACCCACCATCACGCCCGGCTAATTTTTGTACTTTTATTAGAGATGGGGTTTCGCCATGTTGGCCAGGCTGGTCTGGAACTCCTCAGGTGATCCACCCGCCTTGGCCTCCCAAAGTGCTGGGATTACAGGCGTGAGCCACCATGCCTGGCCTCAGAGACATTCTATTAGTGACGTATGCCCCTTCTCCATAAAACAACAATGATGTGTTCGGCGTGCTAACAACATGGCTTAAAAAAAAATTTCTGCATTTTTATAAAACTTAATAAAAAATAATACTTCAAACTGCACAGTCACCAGAAATACACAGTTATCAAAAATGCGCACACTTCCCTTGGTATCCCCAGCGCCTTCAGCTTTCTGTGCCTGCTCTGTTTTGGCCTCTGCATTTTCTGCAGAGTTATTCCGCTCCTTACCAGCATGGGCTTTTCCCTTTTTCCCCTTTACCTTCTTTCCCTTCTTTGCAGGGGCCTCTTTAGGCTTGGGCTTTGGAGGAGCAGGTTTGGCAGACAACCTTGCAGATCTTCTCTGTGGTTTGTCCTCACTTTGGTTTTATCTCCGTTAGCGTCCCCTTCAGCCTTTGTCTTGGGCATGGTGGCGGCCACTGCAGTGGAACGTAGGTGCTGGATCTGGGGATGCAGCAGCACGTGGGCTTTGGTTGGCCTGGGGGATAGTTCTTACTTCTTCTTCACACTGCTCATAGAGTATTTCTTTATTAGAAATTTAACATTTAAAAAAATCAGAGTTTTTAATGATGATGATTGTTTTTGTTGGTGCTCAAGTTAAAATCTTTTTTTCAACCCTGTTTTTCTGATAAGCCTTGTTATTTTTAGAGTTTGTTGTTGCGAAGCATTAGGTTTTTAGCAATACATACGTTCAATTACAGAAGAAATTCCCATGATTCCTTTTCCTAAGGTTGAACAATCTGGGAAGGAGGGTTAGTTAATAGCAGCATCTATGGGAGGTTTTACCCAAGGATCAGCAGACGTAAGCATTCTTGGCTGCAACTTGGCCTAAATCAGTTTTCCCTTGGTGACTATCTTCCTAAGTGCTCTTTATTATATATTTAGGTGATTGTGTTTTTGCATTTTTGTCCTCTCTCTGATCTCTTTCTACAGTCTGAACAAGTGTCAGAGGCCGAGTTACTCCCACAGCTGAGCAGAGCCCCATCCCAGGCTGCAGAAAGTAGTCCAGCAAAGAAGGTAAGGTCAGCCTGAGGATGCTGTCAGATGGCATTGCGAGTCCCACCCATGGGCTTCTTATCTCTATTAGCTGATCTATTGTTTTAAGGTTTCTGTGTCCTGAAATGAATGTCAGTGATCCAGATTTCCTAGACTGTGGGTTGTTTGTGAAGATTGGGGTCCTGAAGATTCCTGGGCTTGACCCTTGATGTCATTTTGTACACGACAGTACATACTCAACCTCCTTAGCCCTGCAGCTAAACATGGTGGCCTTCTTTATGGCAAGATCAAAAAGGGCTGTGGAGGGGGACAGATGTCTTTAGCAAAACTCCATCCACCTGCTAAGCCTCTTTGAGTGCCTCTTGGAGTGGGGTAGTCTCTCCTTCTTGGTCTTTGTACCATGGTTTCCTCTTGCATTGTGGCATTTTCACCTGGCATCTGCCCAGCCATGCCATTGGGTCACCTGTCATTTGCTCAGTAAGTACCCCTCACTCATCATGCTCTCCATTCATCTCCTCACCGTCTTCTTGTCCTCCATGGCTCTTCTCCCTTCAGAGAGAGTGGGCCTTGGACTCAGGAGCACAGGTGAGGTAGAGTCCTCCAAGGAAGCAGGCCCACTGTGTCCTTCCATAATACACTGTGGCTCTTTTTCTTGACTTTATGTAGGAATTGGGGATAGGAGAATGATGAGCATATGATTAAGACCTTTAAAAACTTCCAAAGCTTAGGTTTTAAAAGGCTTCAGAGTGAGGCAGGAGCCTATCTTGTCTTCAGTTAGATAAGGCCCCATGGTGTGAGATGCACACAGGGTCTGTGTGAGTTTCAGGTGACAAGAAGTAATAGACTTCTTGAAACATTTAAAAAGAAAAAGAAAAAAGGGAAGACCACTGGACTCTGCTGCCTGTGTCCCCCCAGTTCTTGCTGAGCCATGGGTCAGTAAATAGAGTACCCTCCTGATCTTGGGGTTGGGGCTAAAGGAATGTGGGACACTGGCAGGAAGAGTGGAGGGAATATTTAAATGTTTAACTTTTAATTTGTATTTTGTTTTAAATCCACAGGATGTACCGTATTCTCAGCCACCATCAAAGCCCATTCGTAGGAAATTCAGACCAGAAAATCAAGCTACAGAAAACCAAGAGCCTTCAACCGCTGCAAGTGGGCCAGCTTCTGCAGCAACCATGAAACCGCACCCAACAGTCCAAAAGTAAGTAGACCACATAAACAAGAGCAAGGTAGGAATCTCGCTCTGAGATGTACACAGATATGTAAATGTGTTGACATTTACATGCACACCAACAGAAGGATTTCATGGTTTTAAGGTTTTTTTTGTTTTTTTTTTCATGCTTGTAGATTTTATCTTGCTCGTCTCTGTGATGGGATTCAAGCCTCCCAGTCACACAGAAGGCTTTATAAGCTATAGGACTTAACCTGACCTAAAGGGGCGGACGAGTCCTAGGCTGTGGTGTTTGGTTTGGTTTGATTTCTTTCCCTTCCTCTCACCTTCTGTTGTTTCCTACCCCTCTTCCTTGTGAGGGCCCAGATTTTCCTGGCAAGACCACAGTATTGTAAATGGCAGTTTTGCCTCTCTGCCCATGTTATCTCCTTTTCCCTCAGGGCAAATGGCTAGCTCCTTCACCCACAGACACACTTTCAGTAGGTGTGGTATGTGATGGTTTCTGTTGTTGGTCGCCTCAGCACAGAATGGATACATACAGAACTTCCATTATATTTATCCAACCAGCTGGAACAGGTGTTGGAGGGAGGGTGGAGACATCTGTGGACATAGCCAGGGACTGAGACAATGATGCTCTGGACAAACTATTCTTCTCTGTAAAACTTTGGCTTTGAGAAGAGCCATCACTTGCTTCAATTTCTTTGTAGTGAAATTGAGGTAGGTGTTGAGGACAGAAACCTGCTCCTGTCACTTGACTGCAAGTGAGCCTGACTGGTCACTAACATAATGCTCAAGACCCATCATGACCCTGCTTTTGGGGTCTTGCAGGTCTCAGATGCTGCTGCAGATTTTCTTCTGCTTACACTGTTGTAGAACAGTTCTGCAGGTTCTGTGGGAGATGTTAGCAACTTGTCTTTGAAGCCAAAGTCCCATTCTGAATCTCTGCAGCCCTCTCCTTCAGGTGATTTTCTTTTTTTCAAATGGACAGGCCCCTGGTGGTATAAGTCCATAGAGGAAGTATATTTTGTTCATCACATTCACCGAGAGCTTTGACCATCTTCCAGCCCCTGTTAAGCCTGGAAGGTGAATCCCTATCAGGAACAGGAACAGAGATGGCTCAATTTTCTTCCATGTTCTTTTTTTTTTTTTTTTTTTTTTTTTTTTTTGAGACGGAGTCTCACTCTGTCGCCCAGGCTGGAGTGCAGTGGCGGGATCTCGGCTCTCTGCAAGCTCCGCCTCCCGGGTTTACGCCATTCTCCTGCCTCAGCCTCCCGAGTAGCTGGGACTACAGGCGCCGGCCACCTCGCCTGGCTAGTTTTTTTTGTATTTTTTTTTTTAGTAGAGACGGGGTTTCACTGCTTTAGCCAGGATGGTCTCGATTTCCTGACCTCGTGATCCGCCCGTCTCGGCCTCCCAAAGTGCTGGGATTACAGGCTTGAGCCACCGCGCCCGGCTCAATTTTCTTCCATGTTCTACCCCAGCACTCCACTTCAATTTCAGCTTCATGTTAATTTTAGTCATCAGTGGCTTAACATTCTCCAGAGTAGTTGTCAGGGCATCTGGTGGAGTTCATACAGAGATCTTTTCTTTTTCTCTTTTTTATAACAGCTTTATTGCAATATAATTCACATAGCATACAGTTCATGTTTTTAAATGTACAATTCAGTGGTTCTTAGTTTATTCACAAAGTCATGCAACCATCACCACAATCTAACTTTTGTCATGCCTAAAATAATATCAATGCCCATTAGCAATCACTCCCCATTCTCTCCTTCCCCCTCAGCCCCTGGCAACTACGAATCTCCTTTCTGTCTCCATGGCTTTGCATATTCTTGTCATTTCACATAAATGCAATAATGAAAGGTGGTCTTTTGTGACTGGCTTCTTTCACTTAGCATAATGTTTTCAAGGTTCATCTAAGTTGTAGCATAAATCTGGACTTATTTTTTTATGGCTGAATAATATTCCATTGTATTGATAGACCACATTTTATTCATCCATTCATCAGTTGATGGACATTTTGGTTATTTCTGCTTTTTGGCTCTTAAGAGTAATGCCACTATACTATTTGTGTACATGTTTTTGTGTGGACTTACGTTTTCATTTCTCTTGGGTCTGTACCTGGAAGTGGAATTGCTAGGTCATGTGGTAACTCTATCTTTAATATTTCGAAGAACTACCACACTTTTTCATAGTGGCTGCACCATTTTATGTTCCTGTTGGCAATGTATGCGGGTTCCAATTTCTCCATTTTGTCAACACTTACCTTTTTTTTTTTTTTTTTATTACAGCCATCCTAGTGAGTGTGAAGTGTTAGCTCATGGTTTTGATTTGCATTTCTTTCGTGGCTAATGACATTGATCATCTTTTCATGTGCCTATTGGCCATTTGTTTATCTTCTTTGTGAATAGACATAGAAATGTCTATTCACACCCTTTGCCCACTTTTACTTGGATTATTAATCTTTTTATTTTTGAGTTATGAGTTCTTTATATATTGTGGATACAACTCCCTTGTCAGATATATGAGAAAATTGAGCCATCTTTGTAAATATTTTCTCTCATTCTGTGGGTTGTCTTTTCAATTTCTATTTATTTTTATTTTTTAGAGACAAAGTCTCACTCTGTCACCCAGGCTGGGGTGCAGTAACATGATCATGGCTCATTGAAGCCTCGAATTCCTGGCCTCAAGTGATCCTTTCCCCCTCAGCCTCCTGAGTAGCTGGAACTACAGGCATGAGCCACCATATCCAGCCAATTTCATTTTATTTTTTGTAGTGATGGAGTCTTACTATGTTGCCCAGTCTGGTCTCAAACTCCTGGCTTCAAGGGACCATCCTGCTTCGACCTCTCAAAGTGCTGGGATTACAGGCCTGAGCCACTGCACTCAGCCAATTGTCAATATCAGTCAGATCTGTAAAGTGGTCACAGTCCATTCTAGTTCAGTTGCCCTTGTCTAGAACCCATCTCCCAGTGATGGCACATATGGCTGTTTTTCTAGGAGAACATCAGTTGCTCTTTTGCTCTAAGAATTCGGTGTTTCTTGCTGTGGGATGAAAGGTTGTAGATTATCCCTGTGGTAACCACACTGATTTATCATCCCAACCATGGACGGTTTTGAAAAGTAGAGAGTGTTAATGTACTTATGCTGGACAGACAGTTCAAATGGAGATTGTAATGGGCACAGTAGGATGCATGGTCACTCTGGTTATGCCTGTTCTGTGAATTTGCTGTTAATTGGGAGATACTGGTATTAAAACGTTCTGTATTTTTCTCAAGTGCCACAGATATATGCTGGTCTATGCACATACACGAGTGCACATTTATGCACACACACACACACACACACACACACACACATATAGTTAGGCATTCATGCCTAATAATAAATAAGGTAGAGGTAGGTAGTCTGGCTAAGTTAATGTAGAATTTTTGGGAAAAAGAATGTTCTTCTATTATTTTCCTTCAGACTTGTCCACAGGGGACACCTGCAGGTCTTTTAAGTGCTATTAATTCTTACACAAAAAGGGCATTCCAGTTAATATGGTTTGTCAGGAAGAAATACTTATTAAAATGTCTTGGAATAAATGGAACACAAATGTTTGAAAAGGCCCACTTCACAGCTTTTATTCAAGTTATAAAATGGGAATTACTTCAGGTGTAAATAATTCATCCCAACAAATTTGTTTCATTTGGTGTCTATCTGCCTGACCGCCTGTGAATATGAGATTTTATTTTTGGAGCCCTGTGTTGTTAACCACTTGTTAGTTTAACACCTCTCATGAACCAGAGTTCTGACCCTCAAGGGTTCAGACCTCTAAGTCCTTTTTCACTGAAGTGTTTGTGCTTTTCTGTAGGCAGTCTTCCAAACAGAAGAAGGCCATTCAAACTGCTATCCGCAAAAATAAAGAGGCAAACGCAGTGCTGGCTCGGCTGAACAGTGAGCTCCAGCAGCAGCTCAAGGTAAGGAATGAGTCCCAGATTTGGATGACCAGGCTTTTCCTTGGCTTTTAAAAAGTTTTTTTTAAATTTAATAGACATATAATAATTGTACATATTTATAGGGTGGGGTGCATAGTGATGTCTCCATACCTATCATGTACAGTGATCTGATGTGACCATTGGCTGACCATTTAGTTCCATCCCTGTTGATAAGACTTGCCTCTTTGTTCTCAAACCCTTTTTGGAAGGTGGAGAATTACTATATTTAAGTTTCATGGGTTGGTTCTTGCATAGCCAGAGGAAGACTAGTGACTTTAGTATGTAGGCTTCATATTGTGTGTGACTTAAAAGGAAAGACAATCTATTACAAAGGCTGTTTGAAGCATTCTCTGTTATCCAAAGCTTCTGGGTAAGCCCTTAATTATTTATGTCCTCTCTCAAAGAGAGGACGTAAATTCTTATTTCAGTAGAAGGAAGTGGCCCTGGTACTATCAAAGGCCGGCTCCTCCTCTGGTACCTTGCAAATGGTTCTATTTCACCTTCTCAAGGACATCACCCCTGTTTCTCTTCATCATTACTCTCCCCTGTATTAGTTTCTCAGGGCTGCTATAACAAAATACTACAAATATGGTGGCTTAAGATAACCAAAAATGATTTTCTCACAGCTCTGGAGGCTAGAACTCTGAAATCAAGATATTGGCAGAGCCACGCTGTCTTCAAAGGCTCTAGAAGATAATCCTTCCTTACCTCTTCCCAGCTTCTGGTGTTGCTGGCAGTCCTGGGCGTTCCTTGGCTTGTAGCTGCATCACTCCAATCTCTGCCTCTGTTGTCACATGGCCTTCTTCCTGTATCTCTCTGTGTCTGTGTCCAAATTTCTCTTCTTATTGTATCTTCTTCTAAGGACACCAATCATTGGATTAGGACCCACCCTAATCTAGCATGACCTCATCTTAATTTGATTACATCTGCAAAGAACCTATTTGCATATAAGGTCACATTTACAGGTACTGGGGTTAGGACTTGAACATATATTTTGAGGGGACATGATTCTACCCACTATATCCCCCAGTTCTCTACTGGATCATTCGCCATCCACACGTAAATGTGCTCCAGTATTGTCCATTACACTTGGCCAATTACTGCCCCATTTCTTTGGTTCCCTTTACAGCAAAGTTTCTTAGGAGTGGTTTTTATTCATTGTCTTTACTTTCGAACCAGTGATTTTTCTCCTCCTTCCATTTCAGTTGGCTTTGTCCTCCTCCACTCACACCCGTCTTGGGGCTAAATCCAATGGGGCTGTTTTAATATTATTAATTTTTTCAGAAGAATTCTACACAATTGATCATTTCCTCCTCTGAAATTGCTTTTATAACTGGTTTTTGATATACCATACTCTCCTGGTTTTCCTTATGCTTCACTGGTGCTTCCCGTTTTCATTTTCTGCTGGTCTTCCTTCCCTGACCTCACTTTTATACCCCAACCCCATTTGCCCCAATACTTTAGTATGAAACTTTTCAAACACACAGGAAAGTTGAAAGAATAATAAGTGACTGCTTGTATAGACATCACTTCAGTTCTACAATAACATTTTGCTATAGTTGTTTTTAATCACATATCTACCCATTTATCCTTGTGTCCATCAGTTCATCTTATTTTTGACATATTTTCAAGTAAATTGCAAATATCTGTATACTTTCCCTAAATATTTTAGCATGCGTATAATTAGCTGGAGTTCAATATATTTTTACAGTTTTTTCTTATGATGTAAAATGTTTACACAAAGTGCATGCACAAATATTATTATTATTATTATTGTTATTGTTATTATTATTTTTGAGATGGAGTCTCACTCTGTCACCCAGGCTGGAGTGCAGTGGCGTGATCTCAGCTCACTGCAAGCTCCGTCTCCCGGGTTCACACCATTCTCCTGCCTCAGCCTCCCAAGTAGCTGGGACTACAGGCGCCTGCCACCACGCCCGGCCAATTTCTTGTATTTTTAGTAGAGACGGAGTTTCACCATGTTAGCCAGGATGGTCTCGATCTCCTGACCTCGTGATCTGCCTGCCTTGGCCTCCCAAAGTGCTGGGATCACAGGTGTGAGCCACCACGCTCAGTGCACGCAAAAATCCTAAGTGTACATTTGCTGAGTTTGTAACAAGTACATGTACTTTCTGAATCCAAACACCCATAAAGATAGAGAGTATTAGCATCACCCCAGGAAGCTCCCTCATGCTCTTTCCTAGTCAATTCCTGCCCTACCCACACAGAGGCAATCAGTATTCTAATTTTTATACCATAGTTTTGCCTGCTCTATAACTTTATATAAGCGATGTCTTACAACTTATACTTTCATATAAAGCTTCTTTCACTTAGTATTATGTTTTTGAGATTCATTTATATTGTTGTGTGTATCAGTAATTCATCCATTTTTATTGATGAGTAGTATTCCATTGGTTGAATATGTTACAGTTTGGTTATCAGTTCTATTGACAGACACCTGAGCTGTTTCCAGTTTTTGGCAATTTGGAATAAAACTGCATTTTTGAATAAGTCTCTGTATGGACATATGTTCTCATTTCTCTTGGATAAATACCTAGGATTGGGATGTTAGTTTCTGAGAAACTGCTAGATTGTTTTCCAAAGTGGTTGTAGCAATTTGTACTCCTACCACTAATGTATGAGAGTTCCAGTTGTTCCACATCTTTGCCAACATTTGGTGTTATGATTATTAATTTTAGACAGCCCTGTAGTGATATAGTTTTTATCATCTCCTTGCTGACTAATTATGTTGACCGCTTTTCTTTGTGATTATTTACCTTTCATATCTTACTTTATGAAATATCTTTTCAAATGGTATTTTTCTCCAAAGTAGTCTATAGATTTATTATAAAACCAATAAAAATCCCAGCAGGATTTTTTGTGATTAGACAAGCTAATCCCAAAACTTATATGTAAGGGCCAAGGAGCTGGAATTGCTTAAACAAATTTGAAAAGGAAGAACAAAGTTGGAGGAATAACTTTACTATCAAGCTCCAGTAATCAATATGCTGATGCGTAGATCAGTGGAATAGGATACAGAGTCCTGAAATAGACCACATGAAAACAGCCATTTGATCTTTGACAAAGGTGCAAAATCAATTCAGTGAGAAAGAACAGTTTTCAACGAATTGTTTTATAACAATTTGTCATTTGCATTTAAAAAAAGAGCCTTGATCTAAGCTTCACATCTATACAGAGATTAACTTGAAATGAGTCATAGATGTAAATGTAAAACATAAAGCTATAGAATTTTCAGAAGAAAACAGAAAAATCTTCATGATCTGAGTTTAGAAATAACACCAAAAGCACGATCTATAACAGAGAAAAACTAAAAAAATTGGACTTCATCAAAATTAAAACCTTTTATTTTGCCAAGCATAGTTAAGAAAATTAAGAGACAAGCAGCTGAGTGGGAGAAAGTATTTGCAAACCACATATTTGATAAAAGACTTATGTCTCAATTATATAAAGAGCTCTTAAAATTCAATAATAAGAACTCTCCAAAACATCTCAATTTAAAAATGGGCAAAGGATTTGAACAGACACTTCACTAAATAATATATAAAGATGGCAAATAAGTACACGAGAAGATATTCAACATCATTAGCCATTCGGGAAATGCAAATTTAAACCACAATTACATACCACTATACACATACTAGAATTGCTAAAACAAAAAAATGTGGCATCACCAAGTACTGGCAATTAGAACTCTCATTTATTGGTGGTGGGAATCCAGAATGGTACCACCACTCTGAAAAATCACAGTTTCCTATGAAGTTATACATACACTAACCATGTGACCCAGCAGTCTCTCTACTTTAGTGAAATGAAAATTTATGTTCACTCAAAAATCTATATATGAATGTACATAGCAGTTTTATTCATGATAGCCCAAACCTGGAAACAACACAAATGTTCTTCAAAAGATGAATGAATAAATTGGGATACATTCATACAATGGAATAGTACTCAACAGAGAAAAGAAATGATACACAACTTGGATGAAACTCAGACATTATGCAGAGTGGGACAAGCCAGTATCAAGAGGTTGTGTACTGTATGATTCCTTTTATTTGACATTCTTGAAAAGGTAAAACTATAGTGATGTGAAACAAACCAGTGGCTATCAGGGGTTATGCATGAGATGAGAGTTTGTATGAGTAGTCCCAGGGAACTTTTGGGGTTGGTAGAACTGTAATGTATCTTCTTTGTGGTGGTGGTTACACAAATCTGTACACTAAAAGAAAAAAATTGTTTTACCCTATGATAATTTTAAAAAAAATGTTTTTTAAATGTCAGAGTTCATTCTGTTTTATAAAACTTTGTATGTGAACTTGTTTTGTTTTATCATTTTGTTTGGTTTTGGTTTTTCTCCTCTCTCCCTCTGCTTTGGGGTAGGCCAGTTTCATCCATTGTTCTCTATATTTGGTGGGCCCTTTTAATTTGGAAACCGATATTTTCCAGTTCTGGAGGGTTTTTTATTTTTATTTTTGTTGTCGTTGATTATTTCCTCCCCCCTGCCTTCACCCCCATTTTTTCTCATTCTCCCTTACTGATATTCAGACATTGGACTTCTTAGCTTAGTTCTCTAATTTTCTCATATTTTCTCTTCTGTTTTCTTTTTCTCTTTCTTCCTACCTTTTCTTCTTTATTTTTGTCTATTTCCGGAAACTTAATTATATATTCTAAATCTTCTGTTGTTTAATAACCAATGATTTTTTGTTTTCTGTTTATTTTTTATGATATCCTATTCTTGTTTCATTGTCGTGATCTTTTTTTTTTTAATTATACTTTAAGTTCTGGGATACATGTGCAGAACTCGTTGTGATCTTTTTTTATGGTCATTTTTCTTTCTTCTTCCTGAATAGTTTGTTTGTGTGTGTTGTGTTGTGTTGTATGTACTTTATCTTAGATGCTTTCTTTCAATATCTGATGACCCTTCTTTGCTCATATTTAAAAGGAAGACGAAAACACTGATTGGAAGTTCATTGCACGTTGTGAGGCTTGTCAACTTTGAGCTTCACAGTCTGGCAGTTTGGCTCGGCTCTATAGTTGGGGAACCCCTAAAGGGAGTATGATTAGCTCTTTCCTCTTGGTCTGGTTGAAGTCTCCAGAGTGGAGACTGTTTTGGTCACCTGCATGTAGGGAAAGAGTTGGTTCAGTGGAGCAAGAGGGCTGTAGGTCTCAGCATTCCAGGATATTCATTCACTCTCCCTATTTCTGACCCAGTATCTTGTCCTCAACTGTGCTTGTTTCTTGCTAATTCAGATGCTCTCTGTTGTACCTTTTCAAGAAATAAACCTTCAGCATTCTGCCCTGGTGGCAGGAATGATCTGGGGATTTAATTGCTTCTGAAACAGATTTTCAGCCAGCGCTTGTTTTCGCCAGCCCCCATCTCCCCTTATGTACTCCCACTTTCATAGGTATCTGGTGTTGCCAATTTGAGTCTTTCAGGAATTCTCCTATGTAAAATCAAATTGGTTCTTATTTTTCTTCATGTTAGCTTGGGACTCAGCTTTCTTTACTTGATCTGTATGAGTGGAAAAGTTCTAAGTCTAGTGAACAGAAGTCTGAAGAATCATTGAAACAGAACTATAGTCATAGCCTCTCAATTAATTCCCAGGCTAAGCCAGTTTATAGATCCAGAGCCTCTTGAATGATGAAGGGGCATCTATGTCTCCTTATGGAAGGACCCCACTGTGCAGCCAAAAATTTATACTGTAAATCTTTCTCCTAACCTTTCCCAAAGGGACCCTGCTGCCATTTACCAGGGTGAGTGTGCATTAGAGGAAGGGAAATAATTAGACTTTTGGGGAATTACTAGACACTGGCTCTGAACTGACACTAATTCCAGGAGATGCAAAGTGTCACTGTGGCCCATCAGAGTTGGGGCTTAGGGAGATCAGGTGATCAATGGAGTTTTAGCTTACGTTCATCTCACAGTGGACCCAGTGGACTCCCAAACTCACCCTGTGGTTATTTCCCTAGCTCTGGAATGCATGCTTGGAATAGACATACTCAGAAGCTGGCAGAATGCACACATTTGTTTTCCTGGATTTCCTAAGTCATTTATCATTCACCAGTTTGCCACTCAGCTTTCGAATTTTATTGCTATCATCTTGTCCCTTTTGTTTTCCCTGTCTTGTGGGTCCGTGACTTTGAAAAGTTGCTGTATTGTTTTAGTGGTGCTCCAGGAGGGAGAGAGTGTGGTACCCCTGGTCAGTCTTCCATCTTTACCTGAAACCTCTATCTATACTGTTTTGCTGGATGATGTTGTATGGTCTCATGGCTTTGAAGACCTAATTTATGTCTCAAGCCCTGTTTCCCTTTTCCTCTGTGCTCTAGACTTGCATATATAACTCCTTACTCAATGTTTTCTCCTTAGATATCCAATACACATCTCAGATAATTAATTGTCAACCCTATCCTTGAAATACTCATTTCTTATCTAATCTTCTCATTCTCAATATCACTACCAGCCAGCTACTTTATTCATACACAATTCCCAGGAGTCATCCTCAGATTTTCCTTCTCTCCTCTATCAACTTCATCAGCAAGTCCTACCAGTTCTAGATTCAAGATTTATCTAGAATTCATCCACTTCTCCTCATCTTTATGGCTTCTACCCTGATGGAAGCCATTTTCGTTTCTCACCTGAGTCCCTGCAGTAACCTCCCAGTTGCTCCCCTGCTTCCACTCTCACCCTGCTATAATCCACTGTCTACACAGTAGCCAGAGTGAAAATTTTGAATTTTAAGTTGGGTCGTGTTCCTGCCCTGATTAGAAACCCTCAATACCACCCCGCCTACACTTCCATACTCTTTCCTCTGCCCACAAGGCCCTGTATGATCTGACTCCTTGGTTAAATCTCTGACTTCATTTCCTGCCAATGTCTTCCTCGTTCCCTCTACTCTGGTCACACAGGCTTTTTGTTCATCAAATTCACCAAACTCACTCGTTCCTCAGGGCCTTTGCAGTTGCCATTTTGTCTCTAAATATTCTTCCCCCCATATCTTCATATGGCTCACTCCTCATTTCATTCAAGTCTTTGCTCAAGTAGTGCTAACTCTGAGAAGGCTTCCTAGGCCACTCTCTCTCCTTTCTCCCAGATCCCCCTCTGTTACTCTCTATTATGTTATCTTATTTCCTTCTGGGAGTATCTTGTTCATTAACTTTATTATCTTTCTCAAGTCATTTGAATGTAAGCCCTATTGCTCTGATCTGGCATATTCTTTGCTGATACCATCACAGCTAGAGCATTACCTCACCTGTAGGAGATAGAAACCAAAAGACTTCTGACTGGGTGGCTAGGAGAGCATGTGAATAAATACTTGTGAAGTTGTATACTGACTATTAGTATGCTGATTCTTCTGAATCTCACAATTCAGCCTTTATACAGAATTCTTTCCCACCTTGGCGATTCTACTTGAATACTTTTGTGTGTCCCCTCTCTTCCTGCCAAAATACCCCTTTTAGGCCCGAAAGTTTGAATTCCAAAATAGCAGATTGCTCAGCCTCTTTTCTGCCTTTCACCCAGATGTCGTACCTTACACCATACGTTGTGCAGAAACCTGGATGAGACTTTGGTGGAGGGGCCACTAGCATACCTTTTTGGCCCTCAGACCTGACTGAGTATGGTGCTGAATTACAAGCCAGAGATTGCAACTAGAAATTTAAGTCCTATTGGCTCACTGCTCAGTATTAGGAGTCTGTTTTTGCTTTCTGCTCTCTCCTAGTCTTTTAATTTTTAATGACACTCTCTACCAGCTACTGATCTTGTTAAAACAAGCTAAAACTAGGGCAGGGTGGTAGAGGGGAGTAGGTCAGTTTCATTTCATCGTCTTCAGAAAGGAGTTGAGAGATTACAAATTGTGAAGCCCCTTTTTTCTGGTCACCAGCATTAAATCTGGTACCTCCCAGTCTTCCTGTTCTTGAGTTACACAGCACTTGTATTTGTGGGTCCAGTTATAAGTTTCCTTTTAATATCTGATGAAGTAGGAATGAATTCAATAAATGACCCCTTTGCTTTTTTGTTTTTCTTCTGTTTTGTATAACTCAGGAGGTTCATCAAGAACGAATTGCATTGGAAAACCAATTGGAACAACTTCGTCCAGTCACTGTGTTGTGACCTCCCATGGTTCAAGTGACAGTGGGTGACCTTGTCTGCCAAGATCTTTCTTTTGAATGTTTTGAACCCAACTACTTTTCATAGATGTTTGACCGTGTCAAAAGCTGTGAGCAGCAAAATATAATCCATATGACCTTTTCTCTTGCACTTCACTTGTATGTTTTAATGTGGTGGAAAAAATACTTCAACTGATTATCACACTTGAAATGGTAATTATCAGTGGAATTTGTCTCCTATTCTTAAGTACTTCTGCAAGGTATTAGATGCTGCTCCTTACTAAAAATCAGTCTTCTAGCAAATAAAAATAACTTAGAGCATTATTTATTTAAAGAATTTATGTTTTCTATAAAACCTTATAACCAAGTACCTTCAGGATGCTTGTAACCAAGTACTTTCAGGATGCTTTTTGTATGTATATCACATACAGTAGGTTGGTTTCCTGAGTAATTGGGAATTCCAACTAGATAGTCATTGGTGTGACCATAATAAAACAAAAATAAAAGCATCAGATTTAGACTGGCGCTGTGCCCTCTACCACTATATGCCAAAAAAATTGCTTCTCTAGTGCCATTTTGATATTCTATCTAGCTATAAATAATACATGACTATTGTTTTCTATTGAATGTCAAAGACTTACTGGGTCTTTACACCTCTGTAAAGTGGAGGTTTTGGCAATGAGCTATTTAACTTGGCCAAGCTAGGCCGTCAACCCAGACAACTCAGTCCTTTCATGTAAATTTTTGGGCAAGAGAAGTCTGCTTTGACTGCCTTGCCTGACCAAATTAAATAAATAGTTACCAGATCTCTACTTTTATCCTGCATGGGATAATATATCTGTAAATGCATGAGTTTGGAAACCACCCATCAAATATGAAAGGCTGATGAGACTGTTAGGATTGATAAACATTTGTTGTTTGAACCCAGGTATCCAAACTGGGGAAGAAGGGGAAATGGTTGTTACTAACAATCTCTAGTAGTTATTTTATTCTTTATTTTAACCTGGATTGCAAATGTATTGGGTATGAAGAGATAATGAAAGAAAGTGGTCCTCATGCTGGATGTATGACTGTTTTGTTCTCTGTAAAGTGTATTCTTGGGAAGTGATTGGTTTATATCAGATTCAGAGGAGCCCAGTTAACTCCAGTGTAGGTGACATAAAACAGTAAGCTCAAATT
Source organism: Theropithecus gelada (assembly GCF_003255815.1). Lineage (NCBI taxonomy): Eukaryota > Metazoa > Chordata > Mammalia > Primates > Cercopithecidae > Theropithecus > Theropithecus gelada. The sequence goes on from NC_037689.1 coordinate 38,804,824, forward strand.
GCAGAAGCAAGTATCCTACAGAAATTTAAGTAGCTGCTGCTTCTCCTGAAAGCCCAGGTTGAAAATGGGACTACAGGGGCACAGGGCTACTGACCCTCACAGGGCATGCCAGCATTAACACCACTTTGAGAGACTAATGGCAAGAAATGCTGTCTCCTGTGCATTTTACTAATTTCCCCATTCTTAGGGTAGCGGGGAGGGGGGGGGGGATCTTTTTGAAGCAGTTTTGGATAGGTGTGCAATATGTGGGATTCAGCCTTTAATTTCAATAGAGCTGAGAGCTTTTAGAACAAGTAGGCATTTATTTAATGTTTCCTTAGTCCATTGGCAAGCTTTATCAATAGCTTAATGGCAGAGGATAAAGGCTCAAACAGATGATGTTTTTCCACAGAAAAACAAATTGTTGAATCTATTCCATGCATATTTAAGGATTTTGAATGGATTTTGAAAATCTGGAAACTTGAACTATTTCTCTATTCCCTTTTTTTCTTCCCCATTTGCTGCCTTTTTTGTTTTTGTGGGGGAAGGATGGGGAGTAAGTTTAAACTCTTCCGAAGATTATGAATGGATCAGCGTAAATTTTTAGGCAACTGCTTTTTCCATGTTCTGAGATCTAGGGGCTACAACAGATTTTATCAACAGTGTTCTTTTTTTTTTTTTTTTTTTTTTTGAGATGGAGACTTGCTCTGTCGCCCAGGCTGGAGCAGAGTGGTGCAATCTCGGCTCACTGCAACCTCCGCCTCCCGGGTTCAAGCAATTCTTGTGCCTCAGCCTCCTGAGTAGCTGGGATTACAGTTGCCCACCACCACGCCTGGCTAATTTTTGTATTTTTAGTAGAGACGGGGTTTTGCCATGTTGGCCAGACTGTTCTCGAACTCCTGACCTCAAGTGATCTGCCAGTCTTGGCCTCTCAAAGTGCTGGGATTACAGGTGTGAGCCACCCGCCCGGCTATCAGCACTGTTCTTATTGCAGACATTTCACAGCATGTTTGGCTTTTGGTAAATTCAATCCAGGAAAGACTAGCATGTGCACTTTATCTCATAAGCTTCCAGTACATATGCGCTCAGTTGGGATGGCACTTCATTTCTATTAGGCAGACGTATAAACTAAGGAATGTTAGTCTGCAGTATTCATTTTAAAAATATTGACATGCTTTTGCCCTTCCCTCCATGAAATCAGTGCCAGAGTGAGCCAAATTAGGAGGTTTGTTGGGGTTTTGTCTAGTTGGCTTGGTTTTCATTAAGGGAAAAAACTTGCATTGGACAATCAAATTCCTCCGAGTTTCATAATGTCATCATTATTTTAAGATAGGCAAGCACACACTAATAATATGTATGCCTACCTTCTTGGGTGGACTTAATTGTAACCACAGTTTATTCGTTGCTTAGAAGTGGATTTTTTTAAAAAACAGTTAAATGTGCATAACACACAAGTAATGACACACTACTTTTATTGTTACCTAAGTAGTGCTCATCCTCTGTGTGTTTTCTTAGGATGTGTACTTTAATTTAGGATTATAACACCTGATAAATATTTCTGTGAGCCTTTAATGTGATTTATAGGATGGCTGAGTTACTGAAATCACCATTATACCTCTTCTATAAAACGACTCCAAAATTAGACCTGCCTATTGGGGAGAATTCTATAGACAGAAGGTCAATGTTGCCCCCATCTATAGGGGTTGAATTACCTTGCTGTTAAGTGGTCTTCCCCCATTGGGATCCTACAGTCCCACAGATGAAAGCACAGTAGTAGCTGACAGCTGGTTTATTGGGTCCCTCGGCATCTCTCGTATGTGGCATATTGCTTTCGCCACTTTCCTATGAAGCAGACATCAAAGCAAAACTAAAAGGTAGATATCTGGAATGAATGTTTATGTTGTAATTGGGCAGATATTTACCTTAATTGGAAGGATCTAACTGCTTTGCAAATATTAAATAAGTGCTTGGGCATGATTGGGAGAGGAGGCAGCTTAGCTGGAAGCTGTGCCCATCTTACTGTCACTGGAGAATAGGATGTCAGAGCTGGGCAGGACTGGTACCCATCACTTGCAGTTTGCATGTGGGGAAACCAAAGTCCTAAGAAACAACAGTACCTGGCTCAAAAAATCCATAGAAAGAGGTAACTAGTGGCAGATTTGGGATGCCAACCTGATTTTATGGATTTTGAGTTAGATTCTCTACCCTCTACCAATACTAAAAATAGATTAGGAGGGTTTTTTTTTTTCTGTTTATCATGTTGAATTTCATTGACTTGGTTAGTCTTTAAATTTGAAAACATGTTTTAGGGAGTTTAGTTCTAGAAATTTCTCTTGGATTGAAGTGACAAAATCTGAAAGAAAAGAATATGATTGAGCTATTTGTTTTCCTGAACACCTCACCTTTTATGATGCAATAAGTTACTCTGAGTTTCTTGGCAGAGTTTTTGACAGCTGTTGCTTTCAATGGATTCCATTCCTGTATTCCTTATGGGAGTTTGTTTTTAAAATAGACTACTGTGATTGAAATGAACTCAATATGTAGTTAAGTTACAGCTTTCTTCAGTGTATTTTTAGTTACTTGGGTCACAAATATTCAATTTCAGCATATTTTAGGGTGAGTAATCAAAAATGTGAATTTGCCTTTGATTTCTTACCACTGTCTGAGCTATCATAAAGCATTCTCTTTAGTTGTGATTTGATTCTATAGTCTGTTTCTAAATGACATTTGTCTGTTTCTTAAATGATCTCACAGCCATGGTAATAATAGATGTGTACTCAGAAGATCAATAAGGTAATATTGGAATTCACGTGTTTTTTGCAGTTAAGGCAGCCATTTGCCAATGTCTTCTTTTAAGCAGTAGTTGGAAAGATCTCAATTACAGTATAACACCTTAGAGCTAAAAACATTTGTTCAACACAAACTAGAATCACACCTTCTCACTAGATATCACCAAGGGAATGTGGTTTTAAAAAGAAAAAGAAAAGAATATAACATATCATAGCAACCAGATCTTCCCATATCATTGACAAGTAGGGATCATTAGGTTCTGGTTTGAACATTCTGAATGTGAACAAAATGTAGTAGTTAAGAGGTGTTTTCCCCCTCTATTTAAAGAGAACACTAGTAATTTTGGTTTTTCTTTCTAACTGCTTTACTGTTTCAAGTGTATTCTTTTAAAACTCTGATTTCAAAGGATCAGTTGAATTTATATTTTAGTTATGGGTGTTTTGTTACTTTTTTTTTGTATCATGACTCAGTATGGTTCAGTTTCCTAGTAAGAAGTGGGGATTTGTGTTTTTGGAGTCCTCAGCTCACATATCTCGCTCCTCCTTCAGCACAAGCTAAGGGAGATCCCACCCACACGGATAGATCAGTCATTGATGGCAATTTGAATGTGGGTATTACTCTGTGGTACCCTGCTTCGCTTGTTTGTAAGGAGAAATGCATCTGGTTATGCGAATTTCCCAAGAGCAGCAGACATGGAGGGCCAGACTTTAAAAGCAATGCAAGCAGATTCAAAGAGCTGTTGCCCTCCCCTAAAAGAGGCTTTTGGAGGCTGCGTTACATGCATACCCTAAAGCAGTCAGTCTGTTAGTATGAGCAAGACATCCGAAGTACACAGTTGCTTTTAGGCTTGTATAGTTATTTTCTATACATGCTAACACACATGATGATAAAGGAACCTTTTCTAGGAGGCATTGCAGGGTTTCAATACACAGGACATGTTCTAGTTATAGAAGCCTTGCTCTGCTGTCAACAATTGGGGAATGCTTATTTTTTCATGTTTTGTGAATACTCTGGTCTTGCTGTAAGCTAATGTCATGGCTGTGGGAGATTAGAGAAGTGGGTTTATGACTCTGAAGACCAGAAGACACCAGACTTTAAAAGGGCTTAAATTGGAATTTGGGAACTACAGTAAAGGAACCTTCAGGTACCAATTCTATCCTGAAGCACTCTGTTGAATAACAGGGCTAGGTCCTAAAGCTCTTTCAGGAAACTCTTCCCTGGGGCTGGAACAGTTGATGCAGCAACCCCATTGTGTGGAGATTGGATCAACTGAGTTGTGTTATTTTTGTTTTAAGTCACCTTGTGCGAGAACCTCAACTGCACCTATCTTGGGAACCAGGTATACCCTTTTCTTTGGCACTGCCATCCTTTTTGTCTTTAGCACAAATAAGATGTTCAAGTGAGCCAGAAGCAAGAAGAGCCATTTTAGTCTTCATATCTGTTGGCTAAGAGAGATAATGAGCTGATGGTCTATTTTAACCTTGAAAGTAAAAATGTATATTTTTTCACTACAGGTACATTGAACAGTAAAAAGTGTAACAGCAAAGTATATATTTGATGCCTTCTGTCTTTTCATGATAATGTGCTAACAAGTCGTGTTAATATTTTACTCAGCCAGAGTCTCATTCATTTGCTAAGCATTTGGGAACATTATGTATATTGACCTTAAACATAGGTGTCCTATATTTGGATTGTGACTTGTAGACTCAAGCTAACCTTACTGCCTCTTTTTCACACTTGTTGAAAAGTCTGTGAAGAACATAAAGATCTCCAACTTTGGAAAATATACATGATGTGAAACTGGGGTGCTGTGTTAAAAATAAATGTATGATAACTAAGTGTGGGTTTTATGAAGTCTTGGTGTCAGTATATTGTGGTTTGCATTTGGTCTCATGCATTTAATGAAAGTAATGGGAGAAGGAGTTGGGAATCTTTCCAGTTAAGTCAAAGTCTGAGATTTGGTTATTTTTACCTCCTGGTGATCTGAGACAGGTTCTTAAATACCTGCACACAGTAAACACTTGGCAGTCATGGGATATCATGGCTGACTCACAGTGCATTTTAAAGATCTGCTAAATTGAAAACTTGGCTTAATGTGTGGCCAGGTTATTTGCTTTATCTTTTGTTCAAAATCAGTGTTCTTTTGTTCAAAAATATTCCCATCATGATGTCCTTAGCTGGAGTTGAGGTGATCGGGAAGGATCAGGAATAGTTGGCTTGAAATCTCAACCAAGTAATCTGGCACCCTAGTTATAGTTTCTTACTTTTAAAATTTGAATAATTTGGGGAGGCACCTCTCCTATTGGGTGAGGGGTTTTATTGCATATTGTGAATGCAGATGGTGGGCTACACATAGGATATTTCCAATCTACTAGTCCCAAAGGACAAACTAACTCTGGAAGAATCATCTATCATTTGGCCCATAAGCTAGGATGCTGGAGGTCACCAGGACCGTTCCTAAGCATTGATGTGGATGACTGGGTCATTTACTTTAGAGATAAAAGGGATCTGAGATAATCTATGCAAGCAGTTCTCAAAGTGTGGTCCCCAGGCCAGCAATATCAGCATCATCAGGGACTTATTAGAAATGCAAATTCTTGCCACTCCTCCCCTGCACCAACTGAATCAGGAACTCTGGTAGTGGAACCCAGCAATCTGTGTGTTAATAAGCCCTCTAGGCGATGCTGATGTACACTAAAGCTTGAACTACTGACTAGCCAATCTGATTTTACAGTCAAAGAAACTGTGGTGCAGAAAGGCAAAACTGACTCATCCAGAGTCTCAGCTGATTCAGAACAAAGGCTAATTGTGTTTCCAGGGCATAGTTTTTGCTGTGCTACATTTTCTATCCATGAGTTTGTTCCTTCCCATGACCCTCCTTCCATCGATATTTATTTTGTGTGTTCCTCCTGTTTAACTGAGCACTACATTAGGGGCTGGAGATGAGACTAACAAGACACACCTCCTTCCCCCAAGGAGCCCACAGTCCAGTGGGACAGAGACCTACAAATGAATTGCAGTGCAGAGTGGGATAGGTGCTATGTTGTATAAGGGTAGGACAACTGCTGTAACAAAGAACCCTGGGAGTTCAATGAATCTCATTTACCTCACCATCCAGGGTGGATGCTTACAGTTGTCCTGTTTTCCTTGTGGTTGTTCAGGGACCCAGACTCCTTACATGTGTGGTGCCATTGTTCCCTAGGGCTGGGGAGTTTCCTCCCATTAGCCAATAGTTTGAGAAAAGAGAGATGGTGGAGAACATACAATTACCTTTCACAGAAGTAACACACATCACTTTTCTTCATTTCCTGGAATTCAGTCATCTGACAAAAGTTAACCACAAGGGAGACCAGGAAATTTAGTCTAGCTGCGAGCTCCAGAGGAAAAAGTTTTGGTGAACACAGTATGTACCAGAAGACACAAGACCAGGTTGCTCTGAAAACACATAGGAGGGATATTTAACTCAGATTATGAGGATTCAGGAAGGCTTCATGGAATAGTCTCAAAAGAGGGATAGGCATTTACTAGGAAGAAGAGGATATTCCAGGCAGAGAGAGCTGCATGTGCTAAGGTGGGATAGGATAAGAACATGATATATTCTGGAACTGCAAAGAAATTCTCCTGTGGATGGAATAGATGGTGTCATAATTTGTTTTCTATTGCTTATAACAGAATACCCAAAACTGGATAATTATAAAGAAATGCAATTTATTTCTTACAATTATAGAGGTTAAGAAGTCCAAGGTCGAGGGGGCATATCTGGTGAGGGCATTCTTGCTAGTGGGACTCTCTGTAGAGTCTCAAGGTGGTGGGTGATATCACATGGTGAGGGGGCTGAGTATGCTAGCTCAGGTCTCTCAGCTGTTGCTGCTTATAGAGCCACAGTCCCAATCCCATGATAACCCATTAATTCATGAATGGATTAATTCATTCATGAGGGCAGCCATCATGACCTAATTAACTCTCAAAGGCCCCACTTCTCAACACTGCCACTTTGGGGATTAAGTTTCACTGTGAGTTTTGCTGGGGACAAACATTCAAATTATAGCAGATGGATATGGAATATGGAGCAGAGAAGGACGCAAAGGTAGGGCACAAGGCCAAATGGGAAGGCCTTGCATGAGAAGGCATAAACCACCCTGAGATTACAGCTCTTTTCAAGATTTAAGAAGTACATGAAGTTGCCTACTTCATGAGTATTCAAGGAATGATGTGTGTTCTCCCAAAATTTTCCTACTCCCTAGAAAGAAAATGCTTTACTGGAAGACTGTAAATTAATGTTTTAACATGGACCAAACCTGCTAGTTTAATTTGTTATGTATCTTCTGGCATGTGTTTGGGCAAAGGACCAAAGCCCAGAACACAAGTGACTAAACCCTGGTAAGCAGGAGTCCTAGTGAATGATGTGAGACTTTTTCCATCTTCAGCTCTTTTTGGGGGAGATGTCAGGGGCCCTGAGATGACTGAGAGGTGCAGGACTCCCTTTTTATCAAGCAGTCTATCAAAGGGCAGAAATAGAGTGTGGAAATGAAGCTGAAATATACAATTCCTTTTGAACAAGAGTGCTCTATGAGTTTATTTAACACTTTTGAAAAATTACCAAGCCTGCAGGAGAAAATGCTTCAAATAAAGCATCTCCATGGCAAACTGTAACTTCAAAGAACCCTGCCGTATTGTTTTTCAAATGTGAAGTGTTCTGGAAGTGTGAACAAAAGTATTTTCAGGCTCTGAGTGGTGTTTACCTCATTGCATTTTTCTTTCAAACAGAGGGAAAAGGATCTTTATCTTTGGGTATTAAATTATAACCCAGATATATTTTCCTTTATTTGCTCTGAAATCCTCTTAGCAGATTTGGCAGAAAGAAGGAATTGACACAGAAACTGTAAAAATTTCAAGATTCATCTGTGAGAATCCTCTAGCATCATCAGCAGAAGACATTATATATGTGTGTGTGTGTATATACCCATATACACATATATGTGTGTGTATATATATATACACACACGTGTGTCTATGTGTGTATATACCCATATACACGTATGTATGTGTGTGTATATATATATACACACCCATATGCATATATATATGTGTGTGTGTATTTTAAACTCAACAATAGCCACAGTAATTGTTTAGAATGTAGACCACAAAATATTTTTTAGGAGGATGAGTATTTTATCATTGACATTGTTTAGACTTAATGGGTTCATGATGATGATAAAAGCCAAGTAACTTTTAGTCAATTTTATTGTTTTAACATTTTCTACAGAGAATATACCCCTTATTCTTGTACCTGGGGTGGACCATTTCTATTCTGGGCATAGCACTACAGAAAAAAGTGAGTGCCTCCATCCCTGTGTTAGTGTTAATAAAATCTACAAGGCTGAAGGAAAGCCAGGGGGAAGAAAGATAATATATAGGGAACAGAATAAAGGAAACCAAAGCAAATTAAACACAGATACAGAGAATTGTCATGCAGGTCCTTTGAAATTCAAATGAAATTGGCTTGAACTTCAACCCATGTGTGCTGGGAGCCTGCATCCCAATCTTTCTGTAAGTTCTGAGAGGCAGAGGTAATGGTGGAGGGACTGATGTTTTTATCCTAGTCGCTTCTGGCTCTGGTATGCTTCCTAGGAATTAGTTTGATAGATTGGCCGTCTATTTTCCCCCAAAATATCATTTGCATGAGGCATTTGTGTGTATGTGTATGGAGGATGGGGTGGAATGGATATGGGGCAGAATTTGTAGAATATTTAGAGAGATGAGAGCTTTTAAATAGTTTATATCCAGAACCATCACATTGCACAGCTCCAGGGGACATTGTTCATGTTGTATTTTTAAATTTATTATTATTTTTTAAATTTCTGACCATGGCAAGGACATCACCTTGTATTTTATATGAGAGGACACCCCTTGGAGTTTGTGATGCAGCTGTGCTCTTTACGGCTCCATGCTGTGTAGGCCACTCTCTCTCAAAGTGTTCCTCCTTTTGCTTTTTATAGTTCTATTGTTCTGCTTCTGCTGGCTGAAGGAAGGTGGGGAGGTGGGAACTTTAGAGGTCCTGTAACCATTTCTAACCCAGTTATTCTACCCCCACATCAGATCTCTTCTACCCTTACTGCTTCCATGATGGGTTTAGGCCAGTTGTTCTCAACTGAGTGCAATTCTGCCTCTGCAGTGTCTGGCAATGTCTGCAACTTGGCAATGCCTAGAGATAGTTTTGGTTGTCACAACTGGGGGATGCTATTGGCATCTAGTGGGTGGAGGCCAAGGATGTTGCCAAACTTCCTACAATGCACAGGACAATCCCCCACAACAAAGAATGATCTGGCCCTAAATGTCAATAGTGCTAAGACTGAGAAACTGTTACAGAAGAGCCCCTCAGCCTTCTCTCCATTTCTCTCAATTACCCAGAGCAATTTAGCTTTCTTACTGTTATCAGGAATAACCCTTCACATGGTCAAAGCTATATCAACAGGCTCTGCTAAATTAGTCCATTAATTCAAATATCAGCAGGGTTCAGGCAGCAATATAAATTGAGTGAAGTGAGTCAGGAGTAACATGAGAAGTGAGCACTGGCCCATCTGCTTCAGTGGTAGGAAACAATGGAATGGTGGGGATTGTGGCAAATTGGAGACTGCATACCCTGTGTATAAAGGCAGCCCTAAATTATTGCCATGCAGGCACCTGTGTTGATAAATGTCAGATTCCTTGACAGAGACTCAGTATCTCGTCTCCCTCATCCCACAGTAACCCCCTTTTGTGTTATTTATTTTTTTAGTTGGGTTGTTACATACACACATGCACCAAATTTAAGTGTGCAGCACAATGAATCATCAAGATAATCTTGAAGAATGAACTTAGATTTAGACTACCAGGTTCCAAGACTTATACAGCTACAATAATTAAGACAGTGTAATATTGTTGCAAATGATAGGTTAATGGTATAGAATAGAGAGCCCAGACACATAGCCACACATATGTGATCCCTTGACTTAACATTTTTTTTAAAGCCATCATAATTCAGTGGTGGAAAAGATGGTCTTTTCAATGAATGATGCTGGAGTAATTGGATATCCACATGGAAAAAAGAATGAACCTGGAATACCTACCTTGCAGAAAAATTAATTCAATATGTATCATAGACCTGAATGTGAAAGATAAAACAATCAAGCTTCTAGAAGAATGCATAGGATAATATATTCATGTGTCTCATAAAAAGTTTTTTAAACAGGGCATATAAAGCACTAACTTTAGAAAAAAATTGATACATTGAATTTCATTAAAGTTAAGAACTTTTAATCAGAATTCAGGACTAAGAGAGTTTTGGCAAGCTGAAGAACAGTAGAACTTACTTGCAATACATCTGTCAAGGATACTTGCATGTTTTTTCTATGTTGGCAGCTATGTCTAATTTAAAACACTGAGGGGAAAGAAACCATTGTGCAGGCTGACAATACACAGGCCAAACAAAACAGGTCTGCAAGCCAGGTTGGGCCCACGCATTGCCTGTTTGTGACCTCACCTTTAGCAGCACAGAAGAATGAAAGAGGCTTTAACATTTCCACATTTTCTTTCTTTACTTGACCAGCCTCAGTGAGGGGAAGCAACAATGTAGACATTTGTTTCCAAATAATAAGAATTTTCCCTTAGATGGCAGAACCTCTGGTTATAGTGAGTTTAAGTCTTAAATAACAGTTTCTTCCTCTCTGATAGATGCAATAAGTAAAGAATATTTCAAAATGTGATTCCATCAAATTTTTTTCATTGGCTCCCACTGTGTGTTCAGCTTGGCTTGGCTCTGTGAAGACCACAACTGATCCCCTTTTCACTTTGTTTGCTCTCTGACTCTAGAATTTCTCAGCCTCCTCCGATGATACTTTAGAGACCTGGGAAGTCAGCTTCAAGCTTCAGTGAGGCAGAAGTCATGCAGAAACAGACTGAGTTTGAACTTTTTACATTTCAAGCTCATTAATATCCAACTTCCTTACTTTCTACTGCCTTCCCAAACTCTGGTTCTAGTCTCTTTCCTTCTTCCAAGCACCACTCTTACTTAAGTTGGAGGCAATGGGGTGAGGTTGGAGAAAATTTCCTCTTGTTACCTCTTGTAATCCCACTGTTAGGATGAATAAGAGTAGGTGGCCTGAAGGATGGCACTCTGGAAGCATAACATAGTTGATAAAAGCATGGGGTCTGGAGTTAGACTGCCTGGATTCAAATCCTGGCTCTATTCCTTAATAACTTTGTAATCTTGGGCAAGTTATTTGCTTCTCTGTGCCTCACTCTGTCATCTATACGTTACTGATAATACTGCCCCCCCAACAATGCACATCACTTAAAACAGTGCCTACTACGTGCTAGACATGTATTTGTTAAATTAAAAATTGACCGTTGCCTGCTTACCTATGAGGCCTTAGCATTGTGATGAACATTGGGAAATAGAAGATGTGACCCCTGTCCCAGAGAGTATCTCAAAGACCACCAGCCCACTCTTGATTTAAAGATGGGCAAACAACTTGGCCAAATTGACCCTCCTCCCTTCCTTGAACTGGTCAAAATGTGACCACTGGATGATTTGATGACATCCTTCTTTTTGTGAAATCCAGTAATGTCTAAAATCCAAAGCTACTCAGAAGATGATTTAGATCATTCTGTGGAATTCTCTCTCCTAAAAATTGAAACTAGAATTATTATGCAGATGAGGAAAACTTTAATCTTGAGAAGTGAAGTGACTTACCCAGGATCCTTGTTATGGTGGCAGAGAGCTTACCAGAATTGTGTCCTGCAATAATGTGGAAAGCAGAACTTGTGAATGATGAACTTATTAATTTCACTGAGATTTCCAAGCAAAATGTTGAAGGTACACATTGGTTTGTTCTTTTTCTTTTTAGCTAAACATGAGAGGAAAGAGGTAAGTTGAGGGAAGAACCATTAAACAAAAGGGAACCAGTACTTGATGATTTGGGAAATCCTTAGTCTGTTGGGATTGCAAAGGTCAAAGTATTCAGTCACACAAAGGCTCTCTAAAGAGGTTAAATGTGTGACTCACAGATTCTCACAATCAAATCAGGTGGTCTTTAGAAAGGTTAAGAGCATTATCCCTCAGCCATCTTAGCAGAAGTCAAAAACAGATGAAGTTATTTCAGAAATTTTGTGGACCTGGCTTTCATTCCATGACATCCATGGGAGATTCCCAAAGTTCTTAAGAATTGTATACTACTAGAAACACTGTTGGCTTGCACCAAAAGGAACAGAGAGTATGTTAAATGGAAGAAGGCTGTTATATCCCCCAAACTCTACTGGCAGGCAGCAAGCTGATATAAATACTTAGGTACAAACAAATACCAGCTTTCATAAAAAAGGGAGGATGACTCAAAGGGTGGGACCAAGAGTCCAGAGGGTGAAGCTGAGAACCCAGAAGGTAAAGTTGAGAAATAGAGGATTATTTCTAGTCCTGGAAACCTAATGGAGTTTGGCTGGAGTTAAAAATTGCCTTGGGTCAATGATTCCTTTTTACCTTCCATTTCCTCTTTTTTAAAAACATAATGTCTGTAACTGTTACCTTATGCCTGTCCCACCATTGTATGTTGAGAGCAGATAACTTGTTTCTTTAGTTTCATACATCCACAGATGGAGAGGAATTGTGCCCCAGAAGTTGTAGGGATTATACACAGAGCTGTATCTGTACTTAGTTTGGATGATGTAAATGACAAGATGTGGAACTTTTGAACTAGTGAGATTCAGATGAGATTTTTGGACTTTGAGTTGATGCTGTAATGGAATGAGACCTTTGGGGACCTTGGGATGGGGTGAATATATTTTGTACATGGAATGGGTGGGAATTATAGGGGCCACCAGAGGGCAGACTGTGATAAGCAGAATTTTGGCTGTCATGATCTCCACCCTCTGATGCTACTCCTGTGGTTATAGTATGTTACATGGCAAAGGAGATTTCACACATGCCGTTAAGGTTACTAATGAGTTGACCTTAAAATAGGGAGATTATCTGGGATTATCCAGCAGACTCAATGTAATCACAGTAGCTCTTAAATGCAGAAGAAGAAGTCAGAGAAATTTGAAGCATGAAAAAGACTTGTGGATGGAGTGGGCAATGTAATGAGGAATGCAAGGCAACCATAAGGAACTAGCTAGCAACAAGTGAGGAGACAGGGACCTTAACCCTATAGCCACAAGGAACTGAGTTCTGCCAACAACTTGAATGTGCGTGGAAGCAGATTCATCCCCAGAGCCTCCAGAAAGTATCATAACCCTGCTGATCTCCTGTCTTTTTCTTTTTTGAGAAACTCTAAACAGAGGATTCAGTTGAGCCACACTGTACTCAGGTTTTTGACCTAAGAAACTGTAAGATAATCAGTATTGTTTTAAGCCACTAAGTTTATGACAATTTGCTACAGCATCAATAGGAAACTAATACAAAGTCTGTATTCAGTTTCCAACATTATGGTGTCCACCAGGTGTTCCTTGGAGTTGGAGTAGGGTGGGAGTGGGGGAAGACCAAAAGATAAAAGGCCCTTTCTGATCTCTCCAAGCATTCATGGTTTTTATGAAAGACTGTCTTTTAGAATATGAAAAAGATCCTAGAGGTATAGTGGCTTAGTGGCTGCTTCTGGTGGATTTCTAGAGGTGATTCTGTTTTTGTCTACATCACTCCTGCAGTGCTACTATTTCCTCCCCAGTTCATGAACCTGACCATGAAAGCAGCCTTTTCTTAGCACAGTTGCAGATAGATGCTGTAACAATGAGGTTAGGAAAAGGAGCATCTGACAGCCTGGATGGTGGGGATAGGGGTGGGGGTGAGGGTAGGATGGTAGGGAGTCCCTGGAGACTCTTGGGTCTTCTAGAGGAGGGCCTTGAGTACTCGGTACTGGCAGCTGGTTCTCAGATGTCCACAACAGAGAACAGAAAGAAAAAGAGCAAGAGATCTGGGGTGAGAAGATCTAGGCTAGAGTCCTAGATGGTCTTTTCAGGCCATGGGTCTGTGAAAATCACCCCTCCTAACTTCTTGGCTTCCCTTCATAAAGTATGGATAAGAAGAAGAGCCACCTTGAGGAACTGTAGTCCAAATAAAATAACATGATGCGTGTGGAAGCATTTTGTCAGCTATTCAGTGTCACAGAGTCATAGTTGGGATTTGTTACACCTGACATCAAACTTAATAGACATTGATTGAGTGTTTCATACAAAATACTTTGGATAATACAAAGGAGACCCTGCCTGGGCTCCTGATGAATGGCAGGTGTGGCTTCCAACATGGGACTCCACAACCATGGGCTCAAGTATCCCAGAGGATGGGGCAGGAGGTGGCAAGGTGCCTTTCTCTTTCCACCAAGGTGGCTTCCTTTGGAGATGAAGTTGGGAAGGCTGAGGTAGAATTATATTGGGGGATTTGTGGTATTGTGATTTCCAAGTGATTTTCAAGATTATAAAAAGTATTTTATCTGGGAGTATGCTGTGGGGCTTGTGCAAGTGTGTACACATATGTTCACATGCACCTATATGTGGTGGTGGGAATGGAAAGAGGCCCCAATAGCATATATGGAAACATTAAAATTAATTGAAGAAAGATTGGGACTGAAAGAAAGAGGTTCATCCTGTTGCAGATCAGGTTCCTTCTGACTGTAGAACCTCAAGTGCCTATGGACTGTAGGTAAGATCTGAACAGAAGGGAGCTATCCTGTTTCAGTCCCCATTTCTGGAAGGCCTGGAATGGTTAGGTTCACAGGGGTTGCTTTCATAACAGCAGGAATGGTGCATGTCTGTTTTCTTCAGGTAAATAGGGGCGTTTTCAAAAGCTGTGGTGCCTGAAAATGATCATGGGAGTACCTGGAATCATTAAGTTTCCAGAAATCTAGCAGCTTCCAAGAAGCAAATATAAGTAAAAGGTAAAAAGTAAAAACATTTGGCAAAACATCTAATCCCTAGGACTACTTGACAAGGGAATTTATTATCTCACAAAATAAAAAGTCCTAAGGAAGAGTGATCTGTGGCAGGTTTAATTAAATGACTTGGCAACACATCTAGAACCCAGGTTCCTTCCATCTTTTTGCTCTGCCATCCTAGCAGACTTGTTTTCTCATGATCACAAGGTGGCTGTAGCAGTTTCAACCATTTTAGTCTTAACAATGACATTTAAAGGTGGGAAAAGCTGTTTTTTCTCATGTTTCTATTTTTTTAAATGATTTTTTTTATTGCAGTGAAAGTCACCTAACATAAAATTAGCTGTGTTTTAAAGGGAACAATTCAGCGGCATTTAGTTCATTTGCAGTGTTGTGCAACTGCCACCTTTTCATCACCCCCAAAGGAAACCACATACCCACTGAGCAGTAACTTTCCATTTAGTTTCCCCTAGTCCCTGGCAACCATGAATCTGCTTTCTGTCTCTATACATTTGTCTTTTCTGGCCATTTCATATAACTGAAATCATACAATTTGTGACCTTTTATATTAGACTTCTTTTACTTAGCATAATATTTCAAGGTCCATCTGTATTGCAGCACGTATCAGTGCCTCATTTCTTTTTGTGGCTGCATAATATCTCATTATATGTATATACCATAACTTGTTTATCTAATCTTTCATTGATGGACATTTGTATTCTGCCTACCTTTTGGCTATTATAAATAATGCTGATATGAACATTTGTATGCAGATTTTTATATGGACAAATGTTTGTATTTTTTCTTGGGTATATACCTCGCAGTGGAATTACTGAGTCATATGGTAACTCTACATTTAGCTTTTTGAGGAATGGCCAAACTATTTTCCACAGCAGCTGCATCATTTTACATTCCCACCAGTAGTGCACAAGGGTTCTGATTGCTCTGCATCCTCACCAACACTGGTTATTTTCCATGTTTTGGGAAAATCCTGGTGGGTGTGAAGTAGTACCTCATTGTGGTGTTGATTTGCATTTCCCTAATGACTAATGATGTTGGACATCTTCTTACATGCTTGTTGGCCATTTTATACACCTATTTTTAAGCTTCCCTATTGAATTCACAAGATGGTCACATTTTATTTCTCTGGGCCAAGGAGAAATTCTTCCCCCCTCCATACGTGTTATTTGTGAGGCTTTCATATCTTGTGCTCTTGATATGGTTGCAGGTGGAAAGTAAATGCCAGGTGAATGCATAGACACACAAAAAAGCCACTGCCCATCCCTCTGTCCTGTTATTCCTTGCTGATAGAAACCTGGTTTGATCCAGGTGATGGGTAACCAGGTGATTCAGGGCAGCCCACACCATTCATAGACTGGTTATCAGTATATAAACACTCCAGTGATAGACTAGTGACAGAAGGAAAAAATGATGTCAATGACAGGACCAGTTTAGTTTAACATTAAAAAAAAAAGTTCTATTCATGCCTTTTGACCTAATAGCTGCACTTTGGAGCATATGTTATAACCAAAATAAGAGAAACAGTTGTGTGGAGAACATAGCTTATGAAGCAAAATTTTTGTAATCCCATTTTCCTGGCCAATGATTGGTTTAGGGTGGACATGTGATCAGTTCTGGCCAATGGAGTGTCAAGAGAGATCTGCTAGGGAGACTTCTGGAAAAAGCTTCCTCATGCTTCACTGCTAGACAGCTTTGGATGTTATGGTGTGATGATTGGAACTGCTTCAGTCACCCTGTGACCAGGAAGAGATAAGCCTAAGGACAAATCTAACATGCTAAGGATGATGGACAAAAAGATAGAAAGAACGTGGATCCTATATGGAGTTCTTCAGCCATTAATTACCCTTCTCTGAAACCATACTACCTTTGAACGTCGTCTTATGTGAGACAATAAAGTTTCCCTATATTAAGTCAGTCTGACTCGCAGTCAAAAGCTTTCTGAGACACACGTCAGGAACTTGATGGCTCATCTCTAGTTTTCATCCAGAAATTTAAAGCTTAGGATATAGCCGGGCGCGGTGGCTCAAGCCTGTAATCCCAGCACTTTGGGAGGCTGAGACAGGCGGATCACAAGGTCAGGAGATCGAGACCATCCTGGCTAACATGGTGAAACCCCGTCTCTACTAAAAAATACAAAAAACTAGCCGGGCGAGGTGGCGGGCGCCTGTAGTCCCAGCTACTGGGGAGGCTGAGGCAGGAGAATGGCGTGAACCCGGGAGGCGGAGCTTGCAGTGAGCTGAGATCCGGCCACTGCACTCCAGCCTGGGTGACAGAGCGAGACTCCGTCTCAAAAAACAAAAAAAAAAAAAAAAAAAAAAAAAAAAAAAAAAAAAAAAAAAAAAGCTTAGGATATAATAGCTGACTTCCTGATGTCCACCCAAGTTTTCAGTTGTTCAAATAAGTGTCAATATGTGGTGGCTCTATAATGTGTCAGCTTGATTAAGCTGGTACTACATTTCCCAGAGTTCCTTTCCCTGCATATTTCTAGTTAGGGTCAGTCACAGGATAAGTTTGCAGGAAATTTGGAAGGTGGAAGTAGCCAGTTTGCTCTCAGGAGTAGGTCAGGCCCTGTTGCAGCTTGTGCACATTTTCGTGGATCAGCTGGGACATCTTGTTGGTAAGTCAGCAGCCAGGTTTGCAGTTTCAGTTCTCAGAGGATCTCTTCCTTCAGTGTCTCCATATCCCAGGCCAGGTATGAGTGTGGCTTTATGGCAAGAGTGCCAATGTCTCCTGCAGGTCACCCAAGGCAGCAAAGGTGGAGGCTTGGAGATGGAGAAAGGCTAACATAAGTTTCAGCTAGTTTCTCACAGGTCCCAGTTGCCCTCCTTCTCACCTACTTCATGTGTACCCAACTTCAGGCTCAGCACTGGACACAGATGAAACAACCAAACTGAGGCTGTTTTACCAGTTCCCATGATTGCTTAAGTCATGATATGATTTGGCCCTGTGTCCCCACCCAAATTTCATATCCAGTTGTAATCCCCACATGTTGAGGGAGGGACCTGGTGGGAGGTGATTGGATCGTGGGGGCAGTTTCCCCCATGCTGTTCTCATGAGAGTGAGTTTGTTCTCAGGAGATCTGATGGTTTAGAAAAGGCACTTCCCCCTTCACTGTCTCTCTCTCCTGCCACCATGTAAAACATGCCTTGCTTCCCTTTTGTCTTCCACCATGATTGTATGTTTCCTGAGGCCTCCCAGCCATGTGGAACTATGAGTCAATTAAACCTATTTTCTTTATAAATCACCCAGTCTCAGGCAGTTATTTATGGCAGTGTGAGAATGGATTAATACAGGTCAAATCCCTATAATAAATTCCTATTCTGCATAGCTCCTAGTAGTTTTGTTTCTCTGAACCCTGGCTGATATACAGAATCAAGTTTTCCTGAACCTAGGGCTTAGCTTTAGATTTTACATCCAATTTATAGTAGGGAAAGAAGTTTAAATGAATAGAGATAAGCTGTCTAATATGGACTCATGTACTCTTTCTGACTTAAAAAAGACAATAAATTGTGCTTTCACCATTCTATAGGGACACATCCCTAGACTGGATGTGAGTGGTGGGCCAACAGCTTGCAAACTCTGATCTTGGTGTTTTAGAATCCATCACTAATCTAGATATTTATAAGTACTTAGATGACTTGCTGAATTTATTTATTTTCATGTGAATTTTGGGCCACATTGCCCCAAGAAAGGCTATATTTTTTAAACTCCAACTTTACTGTATTTGATTATTTATCTCCACCAAAATGCTATGTAACAAACCACTGCAAAACTCAGTGGCTTAAAATGTTAAGTACAGATGTAGCTAATGTGTCTGTGGGTTAGTGATTTAAGCTGGGCTCAGCTGGGCATCACATCTGGCCTTGCCTGGGATCACTCACATATCTGGTGATTGGCTGTCAGCTGGTCCGAGATAGCCTTGGCTAAAATGAGTAGGGTGGCTTCACTGTGCTCCACAAGCCTGTCTCACCCTCCAGCAGGCCATCCTGAGCATGCCCTTATGGTGATGGCAGAGGGCAAGAGCAGGCCAGTCCAGTCATGGAAGCTCCTTTCAAGCCTCTGCTTATGTTATGTTCCCCTACATCCTGTTATCCTAAAGCAAGCCACATGACAGCCTAGAGAGGCACAGGAGAAGGACACTGCAAAGTTACATGGCAAAGGGGACGTGGTTAAAGGGAAAAGTAAAGAATATGGGGCAGTTTTTGCAATCTATCATACTTACCAACACTGTCTTCACAGAGGTAACAAGTAATCATGTCAGTTGCTGCTATTTTCAGAATGATTTCATTTCCAATATTTATTTCTTATGGTTTTTAAATTGTCATGTTAATGTGTGACACAAATTGTTCATTGTCAGCCCATTGTGTTCAAGTCTTGAGCTCAGCACCCCCTGTCATTGGGATAAATAATTGCCTTATGAAAGTGCAGCTTTGTTCAGTGAGCTTGCCCTCCCCTTTTCTTCTCAGATAAGAAAACAAACAAGTAAAGGGTAGCAAAAACAAAAACTCCAGGGGCAAAGAGTTGCTGAAAAGTGACAAATAGACAAATACATACTGCTAGGCTAAGAATAAACTGAGTCATGGCTGCGATTGCATGAGTTATTCATCAGAAACAGTGAGAAGCAGATCAACTGTAAGCCAGTTGCAAATATTATTGCTTATTTTTAATTGTACTGGTTTTATAGATAATTATATTATCTATAATGTAATTTGTAGCCTATTTGTAGGATTAAAAAGCCAAGTGTTTACATTCTTTAAATTCTTGGTAGTTTTTCTATTTGGGGGGAGTATCTTCCTTAGCAATTTTTCTAAGAGATGCTCATCTATTCAGCAAAGATACCCACTATGTATTTGTCTTTGTTAAGGTTCCCCAGAAGCTAGACCTCAGTGAAGGATTCAAGTTCAAGTAGTTTATTTGGAAGTAAAGGAAATACCAGTAAGGAAGTGGGATAAGGATGGGAAGACAGTCAATAAGTTAGCTCTGTGGGCAACCGGAGAGCACAATTTTGTTGTGGTACTCTGGGAAACCATGTAGAACATGCATTTCATAGTTACTCCACCTAAGACATGAGGAAGCTGGAGCATTTGAAGATCAGTCAACTCCTAGCACTCACTGGTTGAGGGCAGTTCCTCTGGGGGCATCAATTCCCTGGCACTTCTGGCCTGACAAGTGGGCAGGCAAAGTGGGCTTCAGTAGCCACAGAAATCCCTCAGGCCAATGCAGTGCTGGCTATAGGAAGTCAGGCCAGCATCTGAAGTAGTAAGGGAGAGGGTGTAAGAGCAGACCACCAACAGAGCCTGCTATGATTCCCTTGGATATGCTTTGAGACCTTAAGTATAGGTATTAGAACAGTTTTTCTGTCTACAGAAAGTTCACCTCCCCTATTTGAGTGAAGCACCAAATTGTTAACTTTTCACTGGAGAATAAAATGCAATAAAATTTATACACTTTTCAGCTGTATTAGGACATAATTGATGTACAACAAACTGTACATATGTAAAGTGTACATTTGGATGAATTTTGACATATGCATACACTTCAGTGAATCTTGCCTGAAGCAATTTTTGCTGCGGTGTTCTCAGAGTGACTTTTCGATTTCCCTCATTCTTTCTACATTTGTTTTTTTTTTTTTTTTTTTTTTTTTTTTTTTTTTTTTTTTGTCATCTATCTCAACCACAAGGGCCAATTCATGATCTCTTGGTTTGAATTTATGACTTAGACATTTACTCTACCTGACTTTGTGGGTGTTTTTGTTNTTATTTTTTTTTTTTTTTTTTTTTTTTTTTTGAGACGGAGTCTCGCTCTGCCGCCCAGGCTGGAGTGCAGTGGCCGGATCTCAGCTCACTGCAAGCTCCGCCTCCCGGGTTCACGCCATTCTCCTGCCTCAGCCTCCCGAGTAGTTGGGACTACAGGCGCCCGCCACCGTGCCCGGCTAGTTTTTTGTATTTTTTAGTAGAGACGGGGTTTCACCGTGTTAGCCAGGATGGTCTCGATCTCTTGACCTCGTGATCCGCCCGTCTCGGCCTCCCAAAGTGCTGGGATTACAGGCTTGAGCCACCGCGCCCGGCCCTTTCTACATTTGTTAATTGGAATTCTGTAAGGAATATTTGTCTCTTCTTTCCCATTTATTCATTCAATTATTTATTTACATCAGTGTGGATTCATAACTATTTATTGTAATCTTTGAGTTATAATCTCATCATCTAATATAATCTAATATATTGTAATACTTTGAGTTATTTAGTTTGTTGCTAAAATTGTTTCACCTTTGCCAATCAGAGGCTATTTCAGGTTGGCTCCTGTGTCCTTTTGACATGCCCCCATCCCTTTTTTTAGCATCTCTATATTTTAATACAGTGTCTGCCGCATTCATGAAGAGTTATGACTACTTCTACATTGGTTAGCATTAGGTTTGGCTGCATGTAGCAAAAAACTTTAGGTAATAGTGTTTGAAACAAGATTGCATTTTATTTCTTTTTTTTTTCTCTCTCTTTTTGTTTGAGACAGGATCTCGCTCTGTCACTCAGGCTGGAGTGCAGTGGTGTGATCATTGCTCATTGCAGCCTTAATTTCCAGGCTCAAGTGATCCTCCCACCTCAGCCTCCCACGTCACTAGAAATGCAGGTGTGCACCACCATGCCTGGTTAATTTAATTTTTTTTTTTTTAATAGAGAAGAGGTCTTGCTATGTTGCCTAGGCTGGTCTTGGAACTTCTTGGTTCATGCAATCCTCCCACCTCAGCTTCACTAAGTGCTGGGATTATAGGCATGAACCACCATGCCCAGCCCTTTTCTCTTTTGATATATCATGTTCATAAATTAGAATACTCAATATTGTCAGATTGTCAGTTCTTTCCAAATTATAGATTCCAAGCCATCCAGTCAAAAATCCAAGAATTATTTTTTTGGTAGAAACTGGCAGGCTGACTCTAAAATTTGTATGGAAAATTCAAGGAACTAAAACACCCAAGAGAATTTAAAAAAAAACAAAAACAAAAACAAAGACAAAGTCAGTGGACTTTCACTATTTGATTAGAAGACTTACTATAAAGCTATAATAAGACAGGATGGCATTGGCATAAGGACAGACATACATCAGTGGGACAAAATAAAAGTCCATAAATAGTTCACTATATACATGGTTAACTATTTTTTTTTTTTTTTTTTTTTTACAAAAGTACTAGGATCATTCAATGTAGAAAGGATAGTCTTTCAACAAATGGTGCTGAAACAACTAGATAACCATATGCAAATAAAGTGAATTTCAACCCTTACCTAAAACTATAAAAAATCTGGAAAAAAATGTAAGGGGAAATCTTTGGGGTCTTGGGTCGGCAAAGTATTCTTTAAAAGAGCACAAAA
Organism: Theropithecus gelada; assembly: GCF_003255815.1. NCBI lineage: Eukaryota > Metazoa > Chordata > Mammalia > Primates > Cercopithecidae > Theropithecus > Theropithecus gelada. The sequence continues at coordinate 38,826,869 of NC_037689.1, forward strand.
AGCACAAACCATAAAAGAAAGAATTGGTTAATTAGACGTCATCAAAATGAAAACTTCTGCTCTTTGAAGACAATTTTAAGAATATGAAAGGATCAGTTGCACTCTGGAAGAAAATATTTACAAAACACACTGTATTATGGAGGATTTATATTCTAAATACAACTCACTAATAAGACAATTAAAAATATGGGCAAAAGATTTGAACACATTTCATAAAAGAAGAAATATGGATGGCATATAAACACCTTAAAAGATGCTCAACATTATTAATCATTAGAGAAATGCAGATTAAAATCACAAAGAGGTACCACTACATGTCTACTAAAATAGATAAAATGAAAAATTCTGACACTGTAAAGTGCTGACAAAAATGTAGAGCAATTGGAACTCATACATTGGTGGTGAGTGAAACAGATTTAGCAACTTCTTACAAAATTAAACATATACCTATCATACTACTCATCAATCCCATTAAAGAGAACTGAACAGGTCAGGTGTAGTGGCTCATGCCTGTAATCCCAGCACTGTGGGAGGCCCAGGCAGGTAGGATTGCTTGAGACCAGGAGTTTGACACCAGCCTGGGCAACATAGTAAGACCTCATCTCTACTAAAAAAAAAAAAAAAAAAAAAAAAAAAAATCTGCCAGGCATGGTGGCCGTATTAGTCTATTTTCCCACTGCTGTAAAGAAATACCCGATACTGGGTAATTTATAAAGGAAAGAGGTTTAATTGACTCACAGTTCTGCATGGTTGGGGAGGCCTCAGGAAATTTACAATCATGGTGGAAGGGGAATAGGGACCTTCTTCACAAGGTGACAGGAGAGAGAGTTTGTGAAGGAGGAACTGTCAAACACTTATAAAACCATCAGATCACATGAGATTTCACTGTCACAAGAACAGCATGGAGGAAATGGCCCCCATGATCCAATCACTTCCCTCCATCAACATGTGGGGATTACAGGTCTCTCCCTCGACATGTGGGGATTACAATTGAAGATGAGATTTGGGTGGGGACACAGTGACAAACCATAGCAGTGGCCATGCCTGTAGTCCCAGCTGCTTGGGAGGCATGAGGTGGGAGGATCGCTTGAGCCTAGGAGATGGAGGTTGCAGTGAGCCATGATTGCACCTTTGCACTCCAGCCTGGATGACAGAGTGAGACCCTGTCTCCAAAAAAAAAAAAAAAAAAAAAAGGAACAACAATGTCCACACAAGAACTTGTACACAAATAGTTATAGCAGCTGGACCCAACCTAAATATCCATTAACTGATAAATGGATAAACAAATTGAGGTGACTGAGCCACAAAAGGCACAAACTATTCATACATGCAATGACATGAACAGATCTGAAAAGCATTATGCTAATTGAGAAAAGCTAGATACAAAAGGCTACATAGTATGTTTCTGATTATGTGACATTCTGGACAAAGTAAATTGTTTGGACAGAAATCAAATCAGAGATTGCTAGGGGCTGGGATGAGGGAAGGGACTGAATGCAAGGGAACATGAGAGAATTTTGGGGGGTAGGATGGAAATGTTCTACCTCTTGAATGTGGTGGTGGTTACATGACTGGGTAAACTTGTCAAAATTCATCAAACTGTATAGCTAAAATAGGTGGAATTCTACCACATGTACATTATACAGTGGACCTGATTTTAAGGGGCAGAATTTTATTTTTATCTAAGGTAAAAGAAATCTGGAGGTAATAGGCCAGGGCCAGTATGGTGGCTTCATGTTGTGTCAGGAAGCCTGTTGAGTATCATTTTGCTTTATAATCCTTAGCATATGGGTTTTTTTTCCTCGAAGTTACATCATGGTCCAATATGGTTAGCTTGGATCTGCAGCCATCACATCCATATTCAGACAGTAGGAAGGAGAAGGAGGGAATTACCACCCTTTCAAAGAGACTTCCTGTAAACTGCATATATGTATATGTGTGTGTATATATATATACACACACACACATACACACACACACATATATACTATATATACATATGTACTATATATACATATATCTATATATTGTATATACATACATGTATATATAGTACATATATGTATATAGTGTACTATATATACATATATGTATATACACTATATACATATATGTACTATATATACATATACATATGTGTGTGGGGGGGAGGGTGTATATATATCCTTTTACATTTCATTGACCAATGTTTAGTCATTCGATTACATCTAATTGCAAGAGACTGGGAAAATGTAACCTTTAAGCTATACTGTAGTTATATTGAATAAAATTATGGTTCCATTACTTAAAAGAAGAGTATAATGAGAGTCATGATAGGCAAAAAAGAGTGGCTATCACAAACTCAAGAAAAATGTGAATCTACCATATATTGTAAATCCCTAAACAAGCAGTTGTGCTTGGTTTACTTTTTGGTTCTCAAGGAAATATGTTTCTCTTTCATTTAGAAAGTCACTTCTTTGATGTGCACAGGCCCCTTTTGAAAGGGGGTTACTTAATAAAACATGTCTTAAGATTGAGGACAGAGGCATCAAACAGTGAACTACTGGGCTTCAATTTTCACCCATGTATATTTATTCACCAACACACTCTTTCCTGTATCCAGAAAGGGATTAACCAATTCTTATATATTTACTTCAATCTCTAATATTATTCTAATGATAACTGATCATCATTCATGATTAACATCATTGGTAAGTTAGCACTTACCTATTAAAGACTAAAAACTTAACTGAGCAAAAGACAGTAGTCAATAGAGAAAGTACCAATACTTTTTAAAACACCTACAAAGTTTACCATGTACCTTCCCACCCATTTTCTCATATATCTTCCACATGGCCTACCATTTTTCAGGGCAAATTTTGACCAGAAAAGTACTGAGGCAAAAAACATTTTTCCCTACAAATGATGTCATGCAATCACAAAAGAATGATCTCAAACTGCTTTAAAGGAAATACCTAGTTTTCTGGAGGAAAAAAAATCCCTGGAATGAAAACTGGAGTTTCCATTATAACTTTCCATGTTGCAAACTGTTCCTCAGGGAAGAATTGACTATTTCTCTTTTGGAAAAAATACCTGATCTTTTGACTTTGGGTTTCTGCTATCTGGAGAGTGATTTGCTGGTTGCTTTCCTGAGAAGTAAAGACTGGCTTGGGTGTGCTTGATCTATTATACTTGTTGCCTTTTACATCAGATGTTCATTCTATAACTGACAAAAAATTTCAATGGCTCCTTATCTTAGTCCAGAGAAGGAGGAGCAAACTCTTCCATTTGTTTAGAGGGAAAAAGGGAAAGTGGTGGTGGCACAAATAACTGATAGATACATTTGAGATCCAGCTCTTAGAATAGGCAGACTCTAAGGGTGTAACCGAAAAATATGTTTTGTATCACTCAGCTATCACCACAATAACTCGGCTATCACCACAATAATGCTGCATTAAAAGCCATTCTAAATCTCAGTGGCTTAAATAATTTGTTCTTGCTCATGCACCTGTGAGTTGACTGGCATTTGGATGATATAGACTGAGCTTGGCTAAACTTGGCTGCAAGTTGAAGATTGGGTCCAGACTAGCTCCAAGTGTCTCTCTTCCTTCTTGGACCAGAATGTTTTAGCTGAATATGTTCTTGTAGCAATGGCAAAAGCATAAAAGGGGTGGGGGGGAACATCAAGTGCTTTAAGATGTAAGCTCAGAACTGACTTGCTCACTTTTGTCTGTGTTCCACATGGCCAAGAAACATCATTAATGGAAAAGAGAAATATACTCCACCTGTAGATCAAAGAAATGCAACATCACAGAGCAAAGGGCATGGATACAGGGAAGGGTGGATAATTGGAAACAATAATGCAATACCTACTGAGAAGAAGTAACAGCCATCTTTACTTCCACACTTTTAGCTAATCCATCTCACTCCTGCCCAAGACCATAGGCATTCTTTAAAAGCGAACTGCCTGGGAATAATATTACTGGGAGTGTTGGAGCAGGGACCTCTGAAAATCCTCTGCTGCATAAAAGTAACAAGAACACTGGCAAATGAGGTCAAAATCAACTTTTTCAGAACTCTGGAAATTAACCCAAAGCTTGGAGCAATCTGGGAAGCATTTAAATTTTTAAATAGGGTGGCCCTCAGTAAGAACAGTGAGTTTTCTGGTATTTTAACTTGTCTAGTTCCCATCTTCTTCTCCCCAGTTCTGTGATAGCCTTGAAAGCTAATAGCCTGCAGAAGTAAAGACTGGCTTGGGTATGCTTGATCTACGCAATTGCAGTGAGAACCAGCAACCTGGTAGCCACTGGGTGAGTCAGAACAGAGTTGGAGCTCTTTCAAAGCCCCATTCTTAGAGAACTGTCATAATTTGACCTATTTTATAGTTCCCTGGAAAAGGTCACCCACAATGCTTGTCTTTATTTGACCTGACTCGGAGTTCATTCAGTGTGAACTGCCTTCTCCTCAAGGGCATTTGTCAAAAACAATCGGCAACAATTGTTTAATATTATGGCTGCCGGAGGCAGTGGTAAAAGTTGAGACAAATAACAAGCTAACTAAAAAACATAAATGGAAAAACTAGGGAATGAGATGTTCATAGATGGCCTTGAAAAGCTGTCACATATTCCTGGAAATTTAGAAGACTACACACATGTTCACATGTACAGGTTTGTGTGCATACTTAGGGCTGCATACATGCTCAAGAAATAACTGAGAAGGTCCTAAGTCCTCACTTCTGACTGACCTTAGGCTTCTGCATAAGCAGAAAGGGAAGACTAAGACAGAGTTCTAAACTAGTTCTGTAAATTAACCAATGGCTTATAACAAAGAAAAATGGCTGAATCTAGACAAGAACTGTAAGACCATTCATACTGGCTGAGTGTTAAAGGTGTGTCCTAACATGCACAGAGTCCCTCAGCAAAGACTCAGATTTATTGGTTCAAGGCATTTAAGGAAATGACAGTACAATTATTAACTACTAAGCTGAGTAGAGACAAAGAATACAGATTTTACAGAATTAGTTCAGAAATGTCACTGAACAAAGAGCAACAACACCAAACAGTAACAACCACAAACCATGGGGAGGAGGAAGAATCTGATTTTCAGAGTTGCCACATCACATTATACAAAATGTCCAGTTTGTAATGACAAATTATAGGACATAAAAAGAAACAAGAAAATATGCCCCAAATATGGGAGTAAAAGCAATCAATAGAAACTGTTCTTGAGGAGGCCCAGATCTTGGGCTTATTAGATAAATACATAATTTAAATTAGTTATTTTAAGTATATTAAACAGTGGAGGGAAACCGTATCTTAAAAACTAAAGGAAAGCATGAGAATGTTGTCTCACCAAATAGAGAATACCAATGAAGAGATAGGAATTATAAAAGCAGACAAATAAAAATTCAGGGTTGAAAAGTACTAGAGGGGAAAAACAGCAAATTTCTTTAGGCTGAAGAAAGAATCAGTGAACTTGAAGATAGGTGAATTGAGATTGTTCAATCTTAGGAAAGAAATTAAAAAATGAAGAAAAATGAACAGAGCCTCAGAGGCCTATGGGACACTGTCAAGCATACCATTAGTTGTATAGTGGGAGTCCCAGAAAGAGAGAAGACAGATAAAGGGGCAGAAATAATGGGTGAAACCTTCCCAAATTTGATGACAAACATGAATCTACAAATCCAAGAAGCTCAATGAACTCCAAATTGGAAAAACTCAGAGCATCACACTAAGACACCTCATAATCAAACTGTTGAAAATCAAAGGTAAAGAAAGAATCTTGAAAGTAGCAAAAAAGAAGCAACTCATCACATACAAGGTATCCTCAATAAGATTAAGAGCTGATTTTTCACCAGAAACCACTGAAGCTAGAAAATAGTGGGATGACATAGTCAAAGTGCTGAAAGAACAATTATCAACCAAGAATTTGATGTTCAGCAAAACTGTTCTTTAGAAATGAAGTCATTCTCAAATAAACAAAAATGTAAAGAATTTGTCACAAGCAGACCTGTCCTACAAGACATACTAAATACTGAAATGAAAGAACACTAGATAGTAAGTTGACTCCACATCAAGAAAAAAAGAACACCAGTAAAGGTAACTACATAGATAAAGACAAAAAACAGTATAAATATACTTTGTTTGTAACTCTTTCTTTTCTCCTCTCTGATTTATAAGACAACTACATAAATCAATAATTATAAATCTGTTGATGAACATATAATGCATAAAGATGTAATTTGTAGAAAAATAACAGCACAAAAGAGGCAGGAAGGAATGGAACTATGTAGGAGAAAAGTTATTGTATATTATTGAAAATAAGTTGTGAATCTAGATTTTTTATATGTTAAGATACAAATTTTATATGTTAAAATGTAAGTTCCAATACCCAGGGCAATCACTAAGAAAACGACTCAAAAATATAGCAAAATGGTAGATGTAGATCTCACATTATTAATAATTACATTAAGTATAAATGGGTTAAACACTCCAATCAAAAGGCAGAGATTGACAGAATAGATTACAGAAAGCATGATCCAATAATACACAGTCTACAAGATACATACTTTAGATTCAAAGACACAAATAAGTTGAAAGCAAAAGGACAGAAAAAGATATATCATGAAACAGTAATCAAAAAGAGATAGAGTGGCTATTCTAATATCAGACAAAATAGACTTTAAGACAGAAATTGTTACTGGTGACAAAGAAGGACATTTTATGATAAAAGAGTCAATTCATCAGAAAGATATAACAATCATAAACATATGTTCACCTAACAACAGAGTCCTAAAATACATGAAGCAAAAGCTGTCAGAATTGAAGCAAGAAATAGACAATACTTATGAAATGCAGCTAAAGCAGGGCTTACAGATAAATTTATAGCTGTACATACCTATATTAAAAAGAAGAAAGATCCCCAGTCAATAACCTAATTTTCCACCTTTAGAAAATTAGAAAAACAACAGAAAACTAAACCCAAAGAAAGCAGAAGAAAGGAAAGAACACAGATTAGAATGGAAATTAATGAAATAGAAAATATAAAAACAATAGAGAAATATCAATGAAACCAAAATCTGGGTATTCGAAAAGATGAACAAAATTAACCAACCTTTATTGGGTCAGTTCTGTGGTGTTTTTGAAACAGTTATCTTTTATGTCCTTAGCTTCCCTTCTCCCATTTTCTGCAGGGGTTATTTCTAGCCCTCTTCATTTTCCTAGACATTCCACCACCACCATCACCACCACCACCACCACCACACACACAAACACACACCACTTGAACTGAATTTACGGGAAATAAACTTGTCATTATTTTCATAGAGAAAATAGAAGCTGTCAGATGGGAAATTCTTCAGCTTCTGACCACCAAACTTACTAAGCAGCCCTGGTTCACTCCATGGATCTATTGAGTCAGTCAGACTGTGAGAGAAGCCTTTGGCAATGACTTTTGAAAACAAACTCTGCATATTTAAGTGGATGATGAACCACTTTGGATAAACTAAGGGAACCTGGACCTTTGCCTACTGCCACCAAAAGAACCAGGGTGGCTCCTGGCTGCTTTGCTTGGGACGGGCTCAGCAATGAAGTGCCTATTTGTTTGCTGGTTAGAAATTGTTCATAGTGTTTGCCTTCCTGGGAATCTTGTTCTCCCCTTGGGCATTTAAAGTGGGTTCAATATTTTCATGTGGCTTTCTCCAGAATTCTGTTTTAAGGGATGCTACTCCATTTTTATTCCATTTGCAGGGAATCAGGTTGTAAACCAATCTACACCCTGTTTAGTTGTCTGAGGGAGGAGCAGAGTGTGCTTTTGAACAGACTCTGCTTTTGAAAATTACTTGGAGCGTGCTTTTTGCAATGCCCTGGCCTAATGTTGAAGCATCATGCCAGGGAGGTTGTTTTAAATTACTCATTTACTTCTAAACTTGGGAAGCAGGAGTGGTATGAAGGGAGGAGAGGTTGGGTGGTGGGGAGGAAAAAGAACAGCCTGCATACTTGTTTGCTTATGGTGGTGAGAATGTTATGTCCTGTCCTTACTCTTGAAGAGAAATTATTCATAGCTTTATACAAGTAACCTGATCCCTCCTTGCAAAAGGCACTGATATATATGTGAACAAAAGAGATGTTCTTGCATTTGCTGAAATAAAGAAAAAAGAGAGAAAGAAAAAAGCAAGCAAGCTGTGGCTTCTTCTAATGCTCTATTCCTAAAATTCCTTTATGCCTTCATGATTATTATACACAATTTTTATGATTATATTGGGTTCCAGCACAAGAGGGAAGCTAAATAATTCCAAAGCTCTCTTTCGGTGCTCTGATCCTCTCGTCACTGACCTGTGTGATAATAGCAGTGGAGGGATTGGAAGTTGCTGTGGGAAGAGAGGTGGAAGGGGTGTTGCTTTCTTTGTCACCCACAGAGTCCCTGAATGTGTTTCTCCTCTGGTACCAGAGGGTTTGTGTTGTCAGTTAAGCCCAGAAAAAAAGAATTATAGTGACTAAGACACAGAGTGATTGGGCTTATCTGGGACTCCAGTGACCGTGGGCTACTCCCCAAGAAGTGCAGTTGTTTCATTGCTACTAATACACAGCCTGCTCTAATGGGGGAAAATAATAAACGAGCCCAGAACATTATGTTGGGTTTTAGCTCATTGACTTAAAAGGCTGAGGTATAATTTCCCTGAGATTTTTACAGTCATGAACATCTGCTCACAGGAGCCTGCAACATCTGCAGCACTTGTAGTCATTCTTTGCAAAGGACCATAAAGTTTATAGAAAAACGAATCCACCCAGACACAGAGGAGACCTGGCAGAGCCACCTTCCTGGCTGAGAAGTTTATTTTATATTCCAGCCTGAGCTACAGAACATTGTGTGCCTACACTTGAGGATGTGTGGAGAAAACAGAGCTGGGATTTCTTCTCTGCCCTTCTCTACACACATGTGTCTGCCCCAGTCACACAGAGTCCCTGCTGTATGTTGGGTGCTTTCTCATTTATGTTATCTTCTTTAATTCTCATAGCAGCCATGTTGGTGGCCATTAGTTCTTTCCACAGTGGTGCATACATATGTACACAGACAATTTTAGGTGTACATACTGATTTGGGAATTTTAAAGCCCCAAACATAAGTTTCTGAAGTCTGGATTCACAATTATGTGGTGAGGAAAAGGTAAATAGAGGTAGTGTCATATAGAAAAAGGACTGGATTAAGATTGGGAGACCTCCATTCTGATCTCAGTTCTAGGGCCTTTTTATGTTGATTTCTTTGGGGCTTCTATTTCTCATGTACACAGTGTGGGAGTTGGATTTAATTTTCTCTGTCTCTTATAGTTCTCATGCTAAATAAACCAGGAATCAATACCTAGTATGACTTCAACCATATAACATAAATATGTAGGAAGAAGGCAAGAAGGAACTATGCCACAATGTTTTCAGAGATTGTCTTTGGGTGGTAGGATTATGAGGGAGCACTAACTTTGTTCTTTGTTCTTTATGGCTTCTTCCAAATCTTCCATAAAGCGTGTATATTATATCTATGATCTGAAGAACGTAGTAAAAATTTTGAACCATTTGGTGAAGATAGCACTGCCTTTTTATTGTATTATCTCCTTCAGATAGACCTCTGTTACAGCCGCCAGACCAATGTAACACCTCACCTGAGTCTTCCCTACTTAACTATCGTCCACCCAGGTCACTCTGATGACACTGCCTTAGACATGCTTACTTGTTGCTTTGGGTGTTTTGGACTTTATGGTATATATGTGTGGTTTATATATACAACTAGATTAAAAGATTCTCAAGACTGGGGAGAGTGGGTCTCCTGCTTGTTTTTATTTGTTTGTTTGTTTACAGATGCTCTGGTACTGCCCATTGTAGGCACTTACAGTCACATGTTGACAGAACAAATGAATGAAATAGTATATTCCAATGTCTTGGATCTAGGAGTTTCTTCTATTACGCAGCCAACAAAACTGACAGAGCTTTGCATTAGAGGCTAAGGTAGGATTTTTTTTTTTTTTTTTTTTGAGACGGAGTCTGGCTCTGTCACCCAGGCTGGAGTGCAGTGGCCGGATCTCAGCTCACTGCAAGCTCTGCCTCCCGGGTTTACGCCATTCTCCTGCCTCAGCCTCCCGAGTAGCTGGGACTACAGGCACCCGCCACCTCGCCCGGCTAGTTTTTTTTTTTTTTTTGTATTTTTTAGTAGAGATGGGGTTTCACCGTGTTAGCCAGGATGGTCTCGATCTCCTGACCTAGTGATCCGCCCGTCTCGGCCTCCCAAAGAGGTAGGATTTTTAAAAATTCTATCCAGTGTGGCTCCTGTTTTCCAGGAGCTTGTGGTTCAGCAGGGGAGATTATACACATTTATGAATGTCTGCAATTAAAAACTGTATGATGGGTACCACTGGAGTGATGGAAACTTTGGAGCACAGGATCTCTGAGGAGGAAGAATTTACTTCCAACAAGATATCAGGGAAATTATACCTGACATTTTTGGCACCTCACAAAACCTCTGGTCTCCCTCTGATTTCAGACACAGCTGCAGTGGATACTTCCAGGCAAACTCGGAGTCATGCTGACAGCATCCCACCTCAAGTCGGCACATGTATCTTTCTGCCTCAGGGCTTTCTGTAATGCTGTGGGAGCTGGCTTGGTCCATGTGCAAGAGCAGTTTGAAAGTGCGGGGAAGATACTGTTCAGTGGGGTAAGTCTCAACCAATAGAAGGTGGGGGCCAGGCGTGGTGGCTCACCAGTAATACCAGCACTTTGGGAGGCGGAGGTAGGAGGATCGCTTGAGCCCAGGAGTTTGAGACCATCCTAGGCAACATGGTGAAACCTTGTTTATACAAAAAATACAAAAATTAGCTGGGCATGGTAGTGCATGCCTGTAGTCCCAGCTGCTTGGGAGACTGAGGTGGGAGGATCTCTTGTCGTGGGAGGTGGAAGTTGTAGTGAGTCAACATTGCACCACTGCACTCCAGCCTGAGCAACAGAGCAAGACTCTGTCTGAGAGGCATCCCATAGCTTCTCAGGGATCTCTGTGGAATTTACCTCTCACTGCCTACAACAGTGATCTCAGTAGAGCACCCTTATATTGGCTTGTCCTCCATATCTGTTTTACTCTCTTCACTTCTTCACTCAATATCTGTACTCAAGTTCTTGTCTCAGGCTCTGTTTTTGGAACAACTTAAACTAAGGCAGAAGCTATTGTGGATTCAGAGGCATTTGAATTGGGCCTTGTTCACAGGCAAAGACAAGGAAAAAGGAGAGGTTTCAGTTACAGGCACATTGTAGAGAAGGCATGGGAGAGCACAGTACATTGGTTACAGTAGTAGTTTTGAACTTCCTCTTATCAAGATATGGAATCTGTTCTCTACCCCTTGAATCTGAGCTGGCTTTGACATGCTTTGTCCAATAAAATGCTGCAGAAGTGTGGCTATGTGAGTTCTAAGCTTGGGTCTCAGATGGCTCAACGCAATTCTGCTCTCATTGTCATAAAGCAGAAACTGCCATATTTGGAAACCAGGACTAGCCTGCTGGAGGATGACAGACCATGTGAAGCAATGACCAGCTGTCCCAGCTGAGGAAACTTCTAGACTTATAGCCCTCAGCCAGCTTAGCAGCTGACCACAGACATGGGTGAGCCCAGCTGGACCAGAAGAACCTCTCAGCTAAGCTGAATGCAAATTGTGACTTGAAGAACTGTATTGTTTTAAGCTACTAAGTTTTGGAATGGTTTGCTACGCAATGAAAGCTAACTGATATATCCAGGGGAAAACTGGATCATCCTGATGAGCTAGAAGATGGCATCCATGGTGAATTGGGGGTACATTAGGCTTTGTATGCCATCCCAAAGATTTCAGCGTTAATTCAGTAGGTAAAGAAGCACTGTGGGGCCAGGCATGATGGCTCATGCCTGTAATCCCAGAACTCTGGGGGACCGAGGTAAGAGGATCACTTGAGCCCAGGAGTTTGAGACTAGCCTGGGCAACAGAGTGAGACCCCATCTCTACAAAAAATTTTTAAAAATTAGCCAGGTGTGGTGGTGCATGCCTGTAGTCCAAGCTACTTGGGAGGCTGAGGTGGGAGGATTGCTTGAGCCTGGGAAATTGAGGCTCCAGGGTGGGCTGTGATCATGCCACTGTACTCCAGCCTGGGTGATAGAGTGAGACTCTGTCTCAAAAAAGGAAACAAAAGAAGCACCATGGAAGAAAAGACTGGCTGAAAATCGAAGATTTGGGTTCCTCCTTCTGTAGTGTTGAGTTTTTGCCAGGGAGGGTCTACCCAGCCAGGGACTGTCTTGTCCCAGTTCTCTTTGCACATGACTAGTTCTCTCCAGTGGGATGCAAGTGGCAGGGGTGTGTGTAACCTTCAGACTGAGATGGCTAGGGGTTAGGTACAGGACACTCCAAGCTCTCCCTCTGTCCTATCTGGCAGTTGGATGATACCCAGGCAATCTTGCACCCACAGGATGGCAGAACCTCAAGATGGACACATGCCAAATTCCTGAGTCTCCCCTTGGAGGAGAACCTTTCATCAGAGTGGACTTTGCGTGAGCAAGAAATAAACTTTTATCATGTTAATTCATTGAGATTTGGTGGTTGTTACAGCATCTGGCATTACTTGCCCTGACGAATGTTGACACCATCACAGGAGTTTGAGTTGGGTATTGTATACCTCAGAAAAGTAATTTGGAGATGTAGGATTTAGCAGCTAAAGGCAGGGCAAAATGGCTTCTCCAGAGTTCTGGTACTAAGGAGACAATGACCTGGATATGGCTTTTGCTATGAAAGCAAAAAGGAAAGCACCAAAGTAGAGTGTCCTTTCAAGTTAGACATTTTCCTTCCAGGGTAAGAAACTGGTTAAATTGTGGACAGTCCTACCATGCACAAGAAAATATTTACGCCTAAACTTGTTTCCATCTGTTTGGTTGTTAGAAAGCTGGCTCTAGCATTTCAAGATTGGAATCTTCAAAGGCCAATTCTTCAAAAACAAACACATCCGAAGGTTCTTTTAAAGGATAATGATAATAATGTTGGACCTGCCAGAGAGGCACTGTCCCTTCTCTGAGTCTGGGATACATTGTTCCTTTCTGTCATGCACTACTGAGATCCTAATCTAAACAAAATGGATGCCACCATTTGGCTGCTTAGTTCTTCTTTGTGAGTGGACACAGGCCCTCCTGAGGAAACAGGATGATCTTTAGGAATTTTCTGGGGAAAGATTTAGATGGATTTCACTTCTGGTCACTCTGAGGGAAATTCAGTGCCTGTGCATGGGAGTGTCTTGGAGCCACATGCTTCTGAGAGAGACTCATCCCTTAGAATTGCTCCTTGAGACAACAAGCCATCCTTGGCACTTTGGAGCTCTGGCACTGCCACCAGTAACTTTGCTCCTTTGTGACATTGGTTGGCTTGGCCTAGCCTCTGCCCACCTCTCTCTGCCAGACTCCAAAGGCCAGGTCTGTCTTAGACAGGGAAATCTTTGTAGGACATCCTTGACTCCATCTGTCTGCCTGGTAGGGTGTTTGCCTATTGCCTGTGGCCACACCAACAGACGCCCTGCTTACGGGTCCCCTGGTGTTGGCCTCTCCCCTGCTCCAGCCTGTTTGTCAAGTCTTCTTGGCCTGGCCTGCCCCAGCCAAGCCCAGATTTTGACAATATCCCAAGGGCAGCTGTATCTCTTCAGCTGTGCTTCATGGCGGCCTTGGAGTGCTTCCCACCCAGCTCCCAGAGGCCTCTGGAATGTTGAGAGAGAGCTTTGACCTAGACCTGGCTCACCTCACACCATAACTAACCAGTTTATTATAGCATGCAATAAACCTCAAACCAGCTTGACTCAGATTCTTAAAGGGCCAGTTCTGCCACCCATGTCATCCTGGCAGAAGCATAATGCTAATTTTATTAAACCTCTTTCTAACATTGAAATGGGCAAAATGTGTCTTCAGCATCCCACAGCATCCACTTTAGGCCTTTCAAGAGATGTGAGACTCCTTCTAGTATCTGAACAAATATGCCATAATTATAATTTTTTTTGAGACAGGGTCTTACTCTGTCACCCAGGCTAGAGTGCAGTGGTGTGATCACAGCTCACTACAGCCTTGGCCTCCTGGGTTCAAGCAATCCTCCTACCTCAGCCTCCCTAGTAGCTGGGACTACAGGTGCACACCACCATACCTGGCTAATTTATATATATATATATATATATTTTTTTTTTTTATTTTTTTTTGTGGAGACAGCATTTTGCCATGTTGCCCAGGCTGGTCTCAAACTCCTGGGCTCAAGCAGTTCACCCACCTCAGCCTCCCAAAGTGCTGGGATTACAGTCGTGATCCAGTGCACCTGGCCCGTAATTATAATTCTTATGTTTTTCTTCTGCACTTGTTTTAAGAACTGAACCTAAGAATAATACTGGGACTGAAATATTGGCTACCCCTATGATGGGAGGTTGGTTAATAATAATAATGATGATGGTAACACTAACCAAATGTTCTTTGAGTACCTATTACACGTCAGGCTCATTTAAGGATAAATGATGTACATGATCTTACTGATTCCCCATGATACGCTTGCCCTGTGAGATAGATATTATCCCATTTTATAGATGAGGAAACAGATATACAAAGGCCAAATAATTTGCCCAATTTCAGAAAATACAATACTTGGGTAGCCAGGCTTAGAATCCTGGCCATGTCATACTAGAATTTGTGCTGTTAGCTCTGTTATCCTGTATCTTGATTTGTGGCAGACAGGTTGATACGGTTTGGGTCTGTGTCCTCACCCAAATCTCATAGCGATTTGTAATTCCCAGTGTTGAGGGAGGGACCTGGTGGGAGGTGATTGGATCATGGAGATGGATTTCCCTCTTTCTGTTGTTGCGGTAGTGAGTGAGTTCTCACGAGATCTGGTTGTTTAAAAGTGTGTAGCACCTCCCTCTTCACTCTCTTTCTCCTGCTCCACACATGTAATATGTGCCTACTTCTCCTTCACCTTCTGCCGTGATTGTAAGTTTCCTAAGGCCTCCCAGCCATGCTTCTTATACAGCCTGTAGAACCATGAGCCAATTAAACTTCTTTTCTTTATAAATTACCCAGTCTCAGGTAGTTCTTTATAGCAATGTGAGAATGGACTACAGGCCCTAGGTGGATGGTTTTTCTGTCTTAATTAAATCTGGGAGCAATGATGGTAGAATTTTTTCTACACTGGAACAAACAATTGGGAATTATTTATTTATTCTGTTTAATTACACTAGGCAGTGTCAGCTCTTCATAGCAGAAAAATTCAAATAACTTCCTAGAATTTCAGAATATAAAATTAATACATAATTTTACCACCCAGAGATAACCACTCTTAACACTTGAATATTTTATTTAGTATTTATTTTCAATGTTTTCTAATATTATATTAATAATAAAAGTAATTTTAGAAAGTACAGAGAATCAAAAAGAAAGAAATCAAAGTCATTCCAAATTTTACTGTATTGCTGCTTTTCAGAGTCTCTGTGTGTGTATGTGTGTGTGTGGGGGTGTGTGTGTGTATCATAGTCCTTTATAATCTGAGCTTTGTAATTTAATCATATTTTATAAATGTCTTTCATCTAAAATAATCTGTATTAGTTTTCTATTTCAATGTAACAAATTACCACAAATTCAGAGGCTAAAAACAACACATATTAATTATCTTACAGTTTCCATGAATCAGGAGTTCAGGCACAGTTTAGCTTGATTCTCTGCTCAGAGTCTCACAAGGCTGCTAGCATGAGGTAGGTCAAGCTGTGTTCTCAGCTGGAGGTTTGACTGGGGAAGAATTCTCTCATCTAAGCTCATTTGGGTTGTTGACACAATTTATTCTCTTGAAGCTGTATGACTGAGGGCCTGGCTTCTTCCTGGCTGTTGAATGGAGGCTGCCCTTAGGTCCTAGAGGCCACCCACAGTTGCCTGCCGGGTGGCCCTCTCTGTAGGCAGTTCATAACATGGTGGTTTGTTTCCTTAAGGCCTTTAAGATAAGTATTATATCTCTATCTATATCATAATCTAACCACAAGAGTGACACCCCATCACCTTTGCCATATTCTATTTGTTAGAAGCAAGTCTCAGGTCCTGCTCACACTCCACAAGTGGGAGCATTACACAGGGCGTGAACATGAAGCTACTCTAGGATCCATTTGCCATACACCACTTAGAATTGAGCCACACTGTTTCTGCTTTTGATATACTATTTAATGAATCCCTTATATTTGAACCTTAGTGTTCCAATGTATTTTTGTCATTTTAAATAAAACTGCAGTGATCACCCTATCACCCTTGTGGTTCAATCTTTGCATAGGCCCTTAATTATTTCTTTTTCACAAATTATAAAAGATGGATTTGTTGGGTTAAAAGTTCACATATTTTAGAGGCAATTGATAGTGTTGCTAAATTGCTCCCTAGATCAATTTCCCTGGTGGTGTAGGAGGGCACAGGAGGCATTTTAGCAAACTAACCGGACTTAACATTTGTAAAGTGCTTGAATAGTCCTGGGCACACTGGAAGGTTATATGTACATATTAAGTCAAATGAATTTAAAAAAAATAATAATAATTGAGTTACTTCATCCTAACAACAACCCTGTAAAGTAGGTACTAATGCTATTCCCATTTTATAGAAGATGAGGCCAGAAGAGTAGGCATTAGGTGACTGACTTAAATACCAAAGGCCTGAACTGCATCCCAGCTTCTTCACTTATTAAGCATATGACTAAGCAAATTATTCTTCCTGTCTGAGTTTATTGTCTCCTTTGTCAAATAGGATTAACAGCACTTACACTACCTCGCATACATCAAGGGAGTTAATGCTTGGGCTGGTACTTGAAAGCTGTAGACCAGCAATTCTCACCTCTGGCTGCACAGTGGAATCATCTGGGGAGCTTTAAAAACAACAGATGCCTGGGTCCTGGCCCCAGAAATTCTGATGTAATTGGTCTGGGGCATGGCCTGGGTATCAGGAATTTTTAAAGCTCCCAGGTGATTCTAATGTGCAGCCAGGGTTGAGACCCACTACTAGAGCCACCCACACTTGCCAGGGATTATTTCTGCATACAGCTGAGGAAGCAACATTCAGTTCTTGTTCTCTGCTCTGAGCTGTCAGGAAATGGCCTGCTAGGGTCAGGCTGGAATCAAACCTCTGTCTTAAACTCCAGAGTCAATTCAGTCTGCTAAGTTAGTTTGGGAAGCCATCAATTACCTGCTGTTTTACCCTCCAGTGTGGTTCCCTGGGCAGCGGGGCATCAACCTCAGCTGTGCTGGCAGGGCTGCTTTTCAATGGAGCCTGCTGTCACTGCTGCCGCCGCCGCTGCTGCTGCTGCTGCTGTTTTTCTAGAAGCCAAAGCAGATCTTCACATCAGAGCTTCAGCTCCCTGCTGCTGTCAGTCACAGCTGCATGACTGAGACTGAGGGACCAGATGCCTGGCTGCCCGCCACTGGAGCTGGGTAGCAGATTTGCTGAGGTGTCTTTGGGGCCAGGCCAGCCTTCCAGTTCACTGTGAAGGCTGGAGATGAATTTTTCTGGGCAGCCAAATGCAGTTTGAAATGAACGTGATCAATCAAGGGAATGAAAGCCTTGGTCAAGTGGCCCCAGCATGACAGAGAAGGCCAGCACCAGCCTCTGCCTTTCTCCTACACTTGAGAAATTGGGAGAAGGTATATGTGTGTGCCATTTTGTTGAGGTCAAACACTACCCAGTGATTATGGGGGAAATGGTGGTGTAGAGAAAGACAAGGAAAAAAATGGAAAACTCTTATTTCAGACAGGCCTACCAGGTGTCAGGCATTGTATGGACACATTAAATGCATAATCTTATTGAAACTGAGGGATAGAACCACAAGAATTAGACATGGTTATCTCCAATTTACAGATAAAGAAACTAAGCCTTAGAGAGGAAGCCTCCTTGTGAGGTCACATCACTAGCAAATGACAAAAGCAGAATTCATGCTTTTACCTGCTGGCCTGCATAGCACTTGGCTTTTGCATACCACCCTGCTTCTCAAATTGGGAAGGGACATTTTTGATACAGGCAGCTAGTTTTTTTGTGTGAGTTTCCTTGCCTCTCATTAGGATTGTTGCCATCAGGGCCCATCCTTGGCTCAATAGTGCAATATTGAAGATTACTTTTGTCATAGTCCAGCTTCTTCATTGAATTAATTTAGGCAATGTTAGCTGCTACAACAGACAAACCCCCAATTCTGAGGGGCCTAACACAATAGACATTTATTTCTTGCTCACATAAAGTCCAGCTGGCCATGTGAGGATGAAGGTTTTGCTCCATGCAGTCATGCAGAGATCCAGGTCCCTTCTGCCTGAGGCTCTGCCCTCCCCTAGAGCTTCAGTGTCATCCACTAGGTCCTCTGCCTCAGAAAGGCAGGTGGGGGAAGGAAGTATGGAGGATCCTGTAGGAGGTTCCACAGCCCAGGTGAGGACACAGTACACCTTACTTCTGTCCACATTCCATTAGCCAGAACTCAGTCACATGTCAATGCCTAAGCCAAGGCAGGATGAGGAATGCATCTAGCTCTGTGCCATCCAACAACCAGCACCCATGTCTTGGTTGGGGGGCCTGCCAGAATCTGCTTGGTCCTTGGGTACAGACAGCTGGAATTCCCAGGGACAGCCTCATTGGCAAAATGGCTGATGGATACAGGGTGTAAACTCCCCCTTGTCCCCTGATGGAGACACTATCTCCAGAGCACTGCTGCAGGATTAAGTCAAAGTTTTATCTCCACGGGGTTTTCCCTGATGCACCCTTGCTTGGCCTCCTTCCCTTCTCAGTGCCACTTCTAGACTCCTCAACTGGCTTTAATACAGATTTACCCACACCAGAGGGTAAAGCAGCAGGTAATTGATTGCTTCCCAAGCTAACTAAGCAGACTGAGTTGACTCTGGAGTGTTACACAGAGATTTGATTCCAGCCTGACTCTAGTGGGCCATTTTCTGACAGCTCAGAGCAGAGAACAAGGACTGAATGTTGCTTCCTCAGCAGTATGCAGAAGAGAAGGAAATCGATTTCAGGGAACATAGAGTAGTTCTGTTCACAACCATATATGCCCCTGAAGTATCTTCATTCTTGAGGCCTTACCTTCTTGATCTTACCTACACCCTCTCCAGAAACCCATCCTACACTTCATTTCAGTTCTGCTCTAATTGATAATTACCTTGTACCAAATTTCTGCCCATCGTGCATAGGTCAGGGCAGGAACACCAAGGGTACCCAGCCATGGCTCTGCTGAAGGTCTCTATGGGGCCACCTCACACCCAAGTGGCACTTGGGCTAAAGACCATGGGCCTCTCACAAGATCTCTGGCCCACCTTCTGCTGGCCCTTCAGAGGCAGGAGTCAATAATGGGGTGGCTGCCGGCCCTTGGCTTACCTCTTCATTTGACTAATGATGATGAATGTCAGTGTGTGACTCCAAAAGCCCCGACTGCTTTTCCTGCAGTGTCTCCTCCTTGGTGTATTTTCTTTCTTCCTTAGCTCTGCCAGCTTCAGACCCCAGGGAAATGATGAGTTTTACAGTGATGGACGGTAGGGGTTTTTCACAGCTGCTAGTTCTAAAATCCCAAGTCAGCAGGATCTGTGCTACCAAGACACATGATTTAGAGGCACTCCATTAAGACTGAAAATGTTCCCTT
Source organism: Theropithecus gelada (assembly GCF_003255815.1). Classification (NCBI taxonomy): domain Eukaryota; kingdom Metazoa; phylum Chordata; class Mammalia; order Primates; family Cercopithecidae; genus Theropithecus; species Theropithecus gelada. The sequence continues at coordinate 38,846,501 of NC_037689.1, forward strand.
AGTATTTCCATAACCCTCTGTGATCAAGGACACTTATACCTTTAAATTCCCTTCAGAGCAAATATGGCAAGGAAGGGCCCAGTTGATGTCAAATGAGCATTCTTTTGCTATCTCCCTTTCCCAGGTGAAAGTGCTCCCAAATCCTTCCTCATTGGAACGCCAGGAGGAGTGGTCAGGACTCAAACCTGCGTGCCTTTTCCATGACACTTTTCAGAAACACGAGGGCCAGCCCAAGCAAAGTTTATCTGTGATGCTACTTTCAGTAGCTTCCAGGAGACCTATTTGCATTTTAGTGGGGAAGACCTTGGTCTAGAAAACATAGGGGGGCTCATTACCTTGCCAAGAATAGAGAGAAACAGGGCAGTTGCTGAGGGGAGGCACGCCTTGTGGCTTATGGCTGAACTAGGAGGTAAGCTGGTCCAGATGCCTGTCACCAGATTGTGTATGCAAAGGTCTGAGGCTCTTAAGCAAACTTCTCTTTTCTGCTCCATCTTTACCTAGTTGAGTAGAGGGACCCACAGCCTGCCAATACCAATACTCACTTTTTGCCTTAGGTTGAGTTCCCCAGAAGTAAACTCTGACTTTAGGCTTCATAGGAAAGTACTGATTTAAAAGCCAGTTGGGGAATGCAGAAGTGGCCCTGAGAAGAGAAGGAGGCCAAGCAAGGGTGCATCAGGGAAAACCCCGTTGAGATAAAACTGATTCAATCCTGCAGCAGTGCTCTGGAGATAGTGTCTCCATCAGGGGACAAGGGGGGTTTACACCCTGTACCCGTCAGCCATTTTGCCAATGGGCTCCCTGAGCAATTTCAGATGTCTGTACCCAAGGACCAAGCAGGCTCTGTCAGCCTAGGGCAGCCAACCAACCAAGACATGGGCGCTAGCAGTTGGGTGGGAAATCCCACCAGCAACCATGTACAAAAATGGGGAGTGGCTCTGAGGCTAATTGTGTGGACTACTCATGGTCTCTGCCTATTCCTCAGTGACCTTGTGCCCAGTTGGAGGCTGCTTTTTTCTTTTGGAACAGCACTTAATATCACCTTTATGCTGCCGGGCGCGGTGGCTCACGCCTGTAATCCCAGCACTTTGGGAGGCCGAGGCGGGCGGATCACAAGGTCAGGAGATCGAGACCACGGTGAAACCTCGTCTCTACTAAAAATACAAAAAAATTAGCCGGGCGCGGTTGTGGGCGCCTGTAGTCCCAGCTACTCAGGAGGCTGAGGCAGGAGAATGGCGGGAACCCGGGAGGCGGAGTTTGCAGTGAGCTGAGATCCGGCCACTGCACTCCAGCCTGGGCGACAGAGCCAGACTCCGTCTCAAAAAAAAAAAAAAAAAAAAAAAAAATCACCTTTATGCTAAGAGCACAAAGTGAGTTTTGCCTGGATCCCAGGACTCCCAGGGATGGTTCGGGTAGGGTAGAGGCTTTGTGGTAAGTGTGGGGCTTCCAAAGCCCCTCTCTATATAGGGCATTGTTCGCCATGACATAAACTGAATACACAGCTCGAGCAGAGGAGGGAGGATGGCCTGGGATGTAGAGCCTGATGTTAGAAACTTGGAAGAATACATTTTCAAAGGAAACTTCAACTTAATTCATGTGCCTTTCACTGTGTAAAAAGGACTGGGATTTGACATCTAACACTTCACCGTCAGTTTTTAAGTTTGGCTGGCACTCCGGAGGTGGGAATCCTTGTGTGTGTGTGTGTGTGTGTGTGTGTGTGTGTGTGTGTGTGTGTGTAATCCACATTGACAGTGTCTAAGAAGCTGGTAATTATCTCCACCCTACCCCATCTGCAGTCAATGGCCTCTTGGACCCAAGCCCTGGGTGCCCCTCCTCAGTGCTCCCATAATGCCTTGCACAAATTTCTATTTTTGCCCAAACCACATTATTTTTAAATAATTTGTTTTTATGTTTGTCTTAATTAATAACTGAACCCCTTGAAGGTAGAGCCCATGTCTTATGTTTGTCCAAGCTCTATTGCCCAACTCAATGTATGGGTATAGCATAGATGCTTAGTATATATATGCCAAATGAATGAATCATGTAGCAGAACTGAAGAGTTACTAGAGAAAGAAACCAAAAGTATGAAGCTAGAACTATGACTAAAAAAGAGATGAAGGAATAGAAGGAACTGGAATAAATAAATCCATGAAACAAGGGTGTGGAGCACTAGGAAGCCTTATCCATGGCTGGTTGGAGAATGATTGACATGTGCACACCCTACAAACTGGCAATTTCATTCCAAGGCATACACCATTGAGAATCTCTTGCATACATGTATGAGAGATGTGTGCAAGAACATTCATGAAAGTGTAAGAGCCCCAAATTGGAAACAACCCATGTGTCTGCCCACAATAGAATGGATAAATCAGTTGTGGTAGATTCATATAATGGAGTACAATACTGCAGTGAAAATGAAGGAACTATAGCTACATGCACCGACATGGCTGAATCTCAGAAATGAGATGTTTGATGAGAAGAATCATAGAGGGAGTTATGCAGTATGATTCCATTTTTTTTTTTTTTGAGACGGAGTTTCACTCTGTCCCCCAGGCTGGAGTGCAGTGACCGGATCTCAGCTCACTGCAAGCTCCGCCTCCCGGGTTTACGCCATTCTCCCGCCTCAGCCTCCCGAGTAGCTGGGACTACAGGCGCCCGCCACCTCGCCCGGCTAGTTTTTTTGTATTTTTTAGTAGAGACGGGGTTTCACCGTGTAAGCCAGGGTGGTCTCGATCTCCTGACCCTGTGATCCGCCCGTCTCGGCCTCCCAAAGTGCTGGGATTACAGGCTTGAGCCACCGCGCCCGGCCTGATTCCATTTGCATACAGTTCCATGAAAGGAAAAAGGATACATGCATAGGGCGATAAAAAAAAAATAGAAAGCAAAGCGGGGGGGAGATTAAGACACATTAAGGATAATGGTTACCTCTGGTGGGGTGGAGAGGGGGGGTTCAATTGTAGGACATAAGGGGTGCGGGGGCTTCTGGATATGGTAAAGCTCTACTCCTTAGGCTGGGTAATGGTACATGGGTGTTCATTTTATTGCTTTTCTTTAGGGTATGAATACGCGTATGTTTTATACATTCTTTTGTATAATATATACACATTTTTATTGATACTTTAAGAGAAAAATAAAAAAAGAGAAAGTTCTGAAGCATCTCTTCTCTCAAAAATTTCATGCAGATAACACTTCCTAATAGGAATGGGGCTATGGAAAGCAAAGGATATTCTACAGGAGCTCCCTCAGCTGCTAAGAAGTCAAGCTACACATTTCTCTGAGGGTCACTGGGAATTCCTTCCCTTTTGGAAGCTCAGGGTGGAAGCAAGGGTGGGAGGGGAGATTGGGATTAAAAAGTATTATTTCCATGAAATCAGACACCTTGCCTTCTGGAAAACCATGAGTCAGCAAACTATGGCCCACAGACCAGATCCTGCTGGCCTCCTGTTTTTGTAAATAAAGTTTTATTAAAACACAGCTGTGCTCATTCATTCACCTATTGCCACTGGCTGCTTTCATGCTGTAGCAACAGTGTTGAGTAGTTAATACAGAGACCATATGTGACCCACAAAGCAGAAAATATTTACTGTTTGACTGTTGAAGAAGTTTGCCAACCTTGTGGTCATCCAGTCACCGATCCTGCAGTGTGCTGAGGCAGTGGTGCTCAAACATGAATGTGCACAGGAATCACCTGGAGGTTTGTGAAAATGAAGATTCTGACAGTGTGCCAGGGATGGGACCTGAGACACTGCATTTCTAACAAGATCCCAGGTGATGCTGATGCTGCTGGTCCATGGACCACACCTTCAGCAACAGGATGCTTACTGACGATGGTCTCTTGGCTCTCATTCATTCCATAAACATTCATTGAGTATCTTCAGCATGTCAGGCCCTGGGGACACCGAGCTGAAATTGAGGTAGCACCTGAGCTTGAGAAGCTTTCATGGCAGACAAAGTCCTCCCCTTTGCCCTATAGTAAAAAACCCAGGAGCTGGGTCTTCCAACTTTATTCACTATTGGCTACAGGAGGAGACAAAGGATTCTGGAAAGTCCTTCCTCAAGACAATCTCTTGGCTTCTAAACCTCTTGCCTGCTGCATAATCCGATTTTGAATGTCAAAAGCCGAATATTACTTTGGATTTTCTGTCTACATTCCCTAAAAGCCGAATATTACTTTGGATTTTCTGTCTACATTCCCTCTGTAGCAAAATCTCTCTCTCTCTCTCTCTCTCTCTCTCTCTCTCTCTTTGAGACAGAATCTTGCTCTGTCTCCTAGGCTGGAGTGTAGTGGCACTATCTCTGCTCACTACAACCTCCGCCTCCTGGGTTCAAGCGATTCTCCTTCCTCAACCACCCAAGTAGCTGGGATTACAGGGAGCTGCCACCATGCCTGGCTAATTTTTGCTTTTTTTTTTTTTTTTTTAGTAGAGATGGGGTTGCACCATGTTGGCCAGGCTGGTCTCGAACTCCTGGCCTCAAGTGATCCACCCTCTTCGGCCTCCCAAAGTGCTGGGATTACGCGTATGAGCCACCGCACCTGGCCCCCTCTAGCAAAATCTCAATCTCCCCTCACCCTACCACACCCACTTCCACCTCCTAGCAAATAGGTGCCTTGGGCTAATCAGGGCAAAGTCACATCTTTGAGAAGGCACAGGAGAGATGCACTGTAAAATTGTGGGGAAAAAAGTTGTGCTTGTGGCCTAACAATGAGGCAGCTGAGTGTTATACATTTAGGTTGCTTTGCCCAAGGTTATGTCTCAGGGGTTCCCATTCCCCAGCACCTGTGAGTGTTGGCTGATAGCTCATAGCTGCTCCCATCTCTGCAAGCTGTGCCCTGCCCCTACTCATTCACAGCTCCCAGACTAACAAATGACTGACTGGCATGGGAGTATAAAAGCCTTGCCCTGAGGTTTCAGTAACTTCATCGTGCTTTTATGCTTCCCGTGGGCTGCTGTGGGATCAGGCTGAAGCAAGTCTCCAGTAGAGACCACATGCTTTTCTTTCTTTCTTTTTTCTTTCTCTTTCTTTCTTTTTTCTTTCTCTTTCTTTTTTCTTTCTCTCTCTCTTTCTTTCTTTCTTTCTCTCTCTCTCTTTCTTTCTTTCTTTCTTTCTTTCTTTCTTTCTTTCTTTCTTTCTTTCTTTCTTTCTTTCTTTCTTTCTCTTTCTTTCTCTTTCTTTCTCTCTTTCTCTCCTTCCTTCCTTTCTTCCTTTCCTCCTTTCCTCCCTTCCTCCCTCTATCCCTCTCTCCCTCTCTTCCTTTCTCTCTCTCTCTCTCTTTCTTTCTTGACAGAGTCTGGCTCTGTCACCCAGGCTGGAGTGCAGTGGCGATCTTGGCTCACTGCAACCTCCACCTCCCAGGTTCAAGCCATTCTCCTGCCTCAGCCTCCCAAGTAGCTGGGACTATAGGCGTGTGCCACCACGCCCAGCTAATTTTTGTATTTTTAGTAGAGATGGGGTTTCACCGTGTTGGCCAGGCTGGTCTCAAACTCCTGACCTCAAGTGATCCACCCACCTCGGCCTCCCAAAGTGCTGGAATTACAGGTGTGAGCCACTGTGCCTGGCCAGAACCACATCCTTGCTTAGGCTTTCCCCACTGCCCCATCCTGCTCCCTTCCAATCAATCACTTGAACAGAAATCCCTATCTTAGGCTCTGCTTCTGGGAAACATAACCTGAGTCCTACTTAGGGTTAGATTAATACCAGCTGTTTCAGTTTTCTGTTGCTGCCTTAACCTGCTACACCAGGCCTGTGAATTTGGGAAATAAGTAGAGAGAAACCTAAAGTCAAGGGGTGTCCTACCTACAGCTATTATGACTGAAAAAATATCAGGAGTTGGGGGAGAAGTTGCCCTGGATCTCGGCCAAGAGTGTGTCCGCTGTCAGTGTCTGGTCTCAACTCTACAGGCCTAATCCTCCAGAATGAAGGAGGAACAGACATTTGGAACTCCATTAAGGGTTTACCTGCCAAGTGGGTGTTGCAAAGGCACAGGTGTAGGAGAATGGAATGTGGGTATGGGGATTGTCCTTTGGAGATGAAACTGTTAGCTAAAAGTACGAAACCCCCATAAGTAGATGTAGCCACAGAGGAAGGTCATGGTTTATGTTTTTGGTAAATAGAGGAGACATCTAAGTGGAAGAAATAAGCAAGGCCAAAAACCCAAGAACATTTTTTTAAATGTAATATTCTGAAATGCACTCATGGCCTCACTTTGCACAGTAACACACTTACCATTGGGACTTTGACCATGTAACCTTGTTCATTTATGTGGTAGGGAGCTTTTCTGCCCAGCTAATCTTTCATTCTTCCAGTCTCCTGGTTTGAACTGCTCCATTCTGTCAAACCAAAACTGTAAAAAGAAGAAAAGCACAGAATAAAAAGCTGAGCTGAGATGCTTTTCCTTTCTTTGCTGATGACTGTGAATTACTGTGGTTGAATTATAACTCCCTCTGGGATAGATGGTAAATGATGAATGGGAGCTGCAGTGCTAGACTGACATCTTCTGGAAGGGAGTTGGTTGCCAAGACCATTAGGAAGTCCCTGTGAGTCCCTAGCCCCCTTGTCTTTAACTTTGCTACGCTATAGGCATAAAGGCATCTCACCAAAGACAGGGGCTTTTGAAGTCTTTGGATAGGCTGGGCGTGGTGGCTCATGCCTGTAATCCCAGCACTTTGGGAGGCCAAGGCGGGTGGATCACGATGTCAGGAGATCGAGATCATCCGGCCAACATGGTGAAACCCTGTCTCTATTAAAAATACGAAAATTAGCCGGGTGTGGTGGCGCGTGCCTGTAGTCCCAGCTACGTTGGAGGCAGAGGCAGGAGGATTGCTTGAACCTGGGCGGCAGAGGTTGCAGTGAGCTGAGATCATGCCAGCCTGGCAACAGAGTGAGACTCGGTCTCAAAAAAAAAAAAGTATTTGGATAATCCTGTAGATTAATTTCCGTAAAGTTTAGTGCACAGTTGGCTCCCCTGTTCAGTCTTTCCTTGACTTGGTTTGCATACACCAAATCCAGCCCTAAGAGATGACTCCACTCATCTGCTAATGAAACATCACATTATGGAATGAGAAAACAGACCAGGTTTTTAATCTTAGTTTCATCACTTACTAGCTGTGCGATCTTTGTCTGGCAGGACTGTATTTTCCAAAGGTGGCTGCAGTAGTAGCTTCTATCTTACATGTTCTTCTAGAACTTTGCCTTCCCCCATCAAAAGGTGGAATCTAATGCCCCTCCCTTTGGAGCTGGCTGGTTGGCTTTGTGACTATTTCCACAAATAGAATGTGGTGGGAAGTGATGTTGTATGACTTCAGAGGTTAGCTTCTAAAAGGACTGTGCAACTTCTGCGCAATTCTTTTGAGACACTCACTCTTAGAACTCAGTCACCATGCTGTGAGAAAGCCTAAGCAGCCTGTGGAGTGGCCTAAGTGGAGAGAAACCAAGGACCCTGACCCACGATCCTGACTCAGCTCCCAACTGACAGCTGACACCAGCTTACCAACCATATGAATGAACCATCTTGAAAGTAGATCTTCCAGAGCCCAGTTGAGCTCCCCTAAATGATACCACTGAAAACAGAGATGATCCATCCCTGCTGAGTCCTTCCTGAATTGGATATTTGAGGGCATACATAAATTGTTGTTGTTTTTAACAATAAACTTTAATAATGAGTTTTGGGGTGGTTTGTTGCACAGTAATAATAGGTAACTGCAACATTTGGGACCCCAGAGTCCCACATTTCAGAATATATTTTATAGATATAACATCATCAGTAGATCTGTAAAGATGTCTTTGTGCTATGGCAGTAGGGGAAAAAAAACCTTGAAGCAATCAGAACACCAGGCAATTAGAAATGATTGCACAAATTGTATATCATGTTTGTACCTTAGACTGTGCGGTTATTGCAAAGAATCAATTAGCTCTATATTAATTGCCTTAGAGAGATGGCTATGATGTATTGTTAAGGTAGAAAAACATGTTGTAGAGTAATTTATAATATGATCCAATTTTTGTAAAAATGAACTGCAATTAACTCCCTCTGTACATGTGTATATATGTTTATAGGAGTATGGAGAATTTCATAGAAAGACACATACCATGATGATAACATTAGATACATCAGCAATATATGGGAGTGGGTCAGGCAGGAATCGTGGTCACAGTGGTGATCCTGAGGAGGGTCTTAGGGTGAAAATATTAAATTTATACGTCTTTGGATTGTTTCACTTGGTAGAATGACCATATATTGTTTTTGAAATAAAGGAAGTGCAAGAAAGGAAAATAAACTTTCCTACTAAGTTTAAGAAAGAAAGGAATAAAGGGCATGGAACTTGGAATCTGACAGATCTAGACTTGAATCCTAGATCTGCTATATACTAAGCGATCTTGAGCAAGCTACCTGACCTCCCTGGGCTTCTGTTTCCGCACCTGGAAAAAGGAAAAATAACAATGTCTACTTTGCAGTGTAATTGTGAGGATTAAAGGAGAACATCATTTTGTGTGATTACCCTCAAAATAAGCCTTAGCTCTGCATATCCAGTCTCGGTTGATGTTCCACCTGAAAAACACAGTCCAACAGACAAAAAAGAAAGAAATTAGCACTTCAGGCTTTGATTCTCTTTCTCTCTCTCTCTCTCTCTCACACACACACACACATACACACACACACACACACACACATATACACACAGAGAAATGCCAAAAGAAAATTGTGGGGGGCAAGTAAAATGTTACAACACTTCGTCAAAATCCTTTGCCTACCACTTTTCCTGTCAGTAACCTCCACACAGATGATAGTGATGATGATGATGCTAATGATGATGATGATTCATTAATCCTTGACTGTGTGCCAGAAACTTTGTGTTTTACTTGTATTATCACATCTCAATGTCAAAAATAGGTAAGCAGCAGAGTGCCAGGATTGTTATCCAGGCAGTCTGGCTGCAAAACCAGCCTTCTTAACCATGCCATCTCTTGCTGGCACCCCCAAATTCACTTTCTCTACCTCTCAAATCCCCAATATTTCAATCAGAAATATTTTGAAATATATCTCTTTTCTCCCACTCAGTTCTTCCTTGCCTAAAAGTATGCTGTCTTCATTCCAGGCTGGACATAGTACTTAGACTTCTCTTCATGATCATGGACCATGTAGGGCTGCCCTAGACTAGAAGCCCTGGAGACTTCTGGCCCTGATCCTCCCTCCCCCTCCAGGGGGAAGCATAAGGAGTCTTTAACACGGTCCTTCTCTCACTGTGACCTCTAAGGGAAATTATTATGCACGAGTAGGTGAACAACATTTTCTGTCTCAGGCTATAGTACGTTGCAAGAATGGTCACAAATTCTTCCCTTCCCTGTATCCACACTCTTGCAATGTTTGTGGATCTGGTCTGGCCATGTGACTTGATTCAGTCAATGGGACAATAGCAATCATGACATACGAAGACTTGAAAAGTGCCTGCATAATGGGGCTTTCTACTACAGGACCCTTCCGCTCTGTGACCAAGTCTGGGCTAGCCTGCTGGAGAATGCAAGACCACATGGAAGAGAACCAAGGAGCCTCAGCTGACTAGCAGCTGACTGGTGATGCACAGCAGGCCCAGCAATCTGCTGAGCCTGGCCTAGCTCAGGAACACTGCACAGCTGAGTCCAATTCAAATTGCCATCTATAGACTCATGTGCTCAATAGTGGTTGATCCATTTATGTAAAGCATTCAGGACATACAAATAGGTACTCAATAAATATGAGTTTTCTTCTTCCCCTTTTCCTTGCCCCATAATCACTCTCTCTCTTAAACTGATAAAGGTAAGGCCATTCAAGTAAAGCTACACATTTAGCCAATTCAAGTAGGGCCTGTGACTTTTTGTTCACGTGGGTATTTTGGCCAGCACAAGTCGTGCTTGAACTGACTGCCTCTTTCTGTCTGTGGCTGAGCATATTTTCCCAAAAATGGCCATAATATTTCCAGTTTCACATGCTCTTCCAGAACCTTGCTATTCCCCTATCAACAGGAGGAGTCTATGTTGTTTCACCCTGAATATCGGGTGGGACTTTGCGACAGCCTCAAGGAATGGAATACAGTGTTATTTGTGATTAGTAATAATAGACTTCAGAGGCTAGGTCATAAAAGGCAATACATCTTCTACCTAGTGTGCTCCAGTCTATCTATCTATCTATCTATCTATCTATCTATCTATCTATCTATCTTAGGACAAGCTCCGTTGGAGTCCTGAGCTGCCCATGTAAGAAGTCTGGCTACCGTGTGGCTGACATGTTGGAGAAGCCACATGGAGAGACCTTAAAGAAGTAAAGAGAGATGCCTGCAGAGCCACAGTTGGTTCAGCCCAGGCACTGGAAATTTGACCGAATAAGGTTGCAAGATGAACAGCCCCAGCACCACTCTAACTGCAATCACCTCTTCTGGAGAACAGGTAACTTTACCATGATAGTTTCAGACATAGTTTCCATGCCCTATGCAGTTGGCAGCTTTTTTCCTTATGTACATAATCCGCAGTTGAGAACTCAAGGCTGCTGCTGGCCAAGGGTACAGTGAGCACGACAGTCAGTCATTAGTAAACAACAGAAGTACAGTCAGAACTCACAGAGTCAGAAAATTAGGAAGGCAGTGCTGAATTAGGGAAAATCAGAAATAAAATTATTTTTGTCCATTTTTAAATGGAATGTTATTTTGCGCCTTTCGAATAGTCACACTAACAAAGACATGCAACCCAGTGACTGGCATTGCAAGGGCATTTGACGTGAAACAATAATAGTTAACACTGAGCAAGCACCTACTATGTATGAGGAGCTGTCCTGAGTATTTTAATCATCACACACCACCATATGGGAGGTACTATTATTACCTCATTTCAAAAAATCTGCCAAGCATCACACAAGTAATAAATGGCACAGTTGAAATTTGAATCTGGCAGACTGGTTCCAGAGTCCATGATTTTAATCAGCAAACTATACAGTTTCTTGATAATTGTTAAACAAACCAATGTTTCCAAATTAACTTCTAAGAAAAATAACATTTTAAGAAAGTGGTTTATAAGCAAATGTGGATATCTTGGGAGACTATAATGGGAATTCTGGTGAAAAATGTTCAAAGGAGGAATGTTCCCTGAAGGAGGTTCTGCCTTCAGAGAACTTACTAGGGAAAATTTGAATCCTATTCACAAAATTGTAAAAACAGGAATTGTGAACCAAATACTGTATTCTACACGTAACCGATGCTGGATTTATGTTTCATCTGCTTTTGTAAGTATGAGGAAAACTTCATATGCCTATTATAAATAATTAACAATAAACACCTGTATGAAATATGAGGAAATGATACACTTATTCACCACATTGTACCCCAAAAATATATATAATTATTGTCAATTAAAAATAAGATAAAACCAAAAAAACTCCTTAATAAAAGTTGTAGAATAAGTATATGAAGAGTAAAGCAATACCAGTGACCTAAAGTTTATTAGACCCATGGATCAAGCAATAAAATTTTGCTTCAAGCCAGCATATGTGCTGTATGAGGCTTTCCTTCTAAAATAATTCCAGAATCTGATCCCGTCTCACGACCACCACTGATACTTCTCTAGTCTAAGCAGCATCTTCTCTCCCCTGGACCTTACAACAGCCTCCTAACTAGGCTTCCTGCTTCCACTCTTGCAATTCTACAATGCATCCTCTGCCCTGCAGCCAGAGTGAATTCTAAAAGATGCAGATCAGAGAACTCTAAAAGACGGAGATCAGATGATGTCACTCTTCTGTTTAAAGTCCTCCAGTGGTTTCTTAATGCACTTTGCTCACCTTTCTGACTTCCCCTCTGACCGCATTTTCACTCTCTCACCAGTCCAGCCACACTGGCCTTTATGCTGTTTCTTGAAAATACACCTAACAGGGTTTGACTTGTAATTTCCTTTGCCCTAAGGCCTTCACCTAACTGGCTCCTTCCTTTTGGATCTCTGCAAACATGTCACCTCTTTAGAGAGGTCTTCCCCAAATATGTCACCGGTAGTCCTTCTCCATCGCCTCATCCTCTTTGTTTCTTTTAATGTACGTGTTACAATCTATATTATCATGGTCATCTATTTGTTTTCTTCTTTACTTTCTATCTCCCCCATATCAGTTAGTCTCCCCTTTGTCAGTTTTATTGTGTAACAGACTACCCCAAAACTTAATGGCCTAAATAATCACGTACTCAATTACTTATGATTGTGTGGGTTGCCAGTTTGGTTTAGGCTCAGCTGAGTGTTTCTTCTGCTTGGGTGAGGGTTGGCTGATTTGGGTTGGGCCTGATCATGCACGTGCTGTCAGCAGAAGGATCAGCTACAGCTGGTTGGTTTATAATGGCCTTCGTTGGGAAGGCTGGAGTACTGGGGCGTTTCTCCACATGTTCTTGCATTCTCTAGCAAGTCAGCCCAGGTTTGTTCACATGGCAGTTGTAGTGTTCCAAGAGCTTGAGAGTGGGAGTTTTTGGGCTTCTCGAGCTCTAAGCTAGGAATTGCAGTGTTATTTCTGTTGTATTGGATTGGTCAAACAAGTCACTAGACCAGCCCAGATTCAAGGGATACAGAAATGGGGTCTTCCTCTTGATGAGAGAGGTTGCAAAGTATGGCAGCCAGTATTGCATTTTATCATGCCCCCATTGGATTGTAACTCTGCGAGAGCAGAACTTTGGCCCTGGTCCATGGACTGGTGTTTGGAAACTATTGCTCAAAAGCCCAGAACTGTGCTACATTCTGGTCAATCCCATATTCAGTCCTCACTTGGGCTTAAGTTATTCAAGATGTGGCAATTCTGCCTTTCACATTAACCCACTCTGGAATGCAACCACCAACTGAGAAACTGTCGCTGTAGAGAAAAATTACCCAAGTTGGAATGGAGAGAGGGGAGGGGGTAATATGAGAAATTTTAAATTGAAGAGTGAGGCTGAAAATCTGTCACGTTCTGTAAGATAAAAATCTTCTCAAAAGGGCACATCTGCCAAGACTGCATTTTCACAGGCAGTCTTGACTGGAAACAAGGTCAGCATGAAGCGAGTGTCCTCTCTTCCAGCCAGGCCTTGGGAAACAGTGGAGGGATTTTGATGAGGACTAAATCGGATCCCTCAAAGCTGGGGCTCTGTGTCCCATCTAAAGTAAAAAAACAAAAACAAAAACAAAAACAAAACAAAACATAAAAACAAAACAAACAAAAAAACAAAACAAAAAACCTTCTTAAGTTGGCTAGAAATGCTAGCAAGGGCAACCTCATCCTTGCTGTGAAATTAGAATTAAGTTACATGGGAATTTCTCCCTCCTCACACCTGAACTGTTTCAAAGTATACTCCATCAAAATCTACTTCATATTTCAGAAGCAAGTCATTAAATTAGTCAGCCCATCAATAAATATTTAGAATTGACCTACCATATTTGCAGTGCTGTGCTGAATATCTTGAGGACACCCCAAAGTGGAAGATTCTGCTTCAGAAAACTTACTAGGGACACACAGTCCCTGAAGGTGCTAACAGTGAACACTGTCTGCTGGCAGCATTCCTTGCAGCTGGGGCAATGAGTCTTTCCTTGAGGGAGGGTTTGGGAGCTTCACGTCTATCACAACTATCCTTTATTGAGCAATTCAAATGTGTGGACATTCTGCTTAGAGCTTTATGTTATTATGCAATTGAGTCTTTATGACAGCCCTCTCTTCAGGTGAGTGCCATTAGTATCACATTTTGTCAATGAAAACTGAAGCCCAAAGTTATAGGACTGATTGGTGGTCAAGCCAAGATTTCAATTCGTATTTGTCTGACTCCAAGCTAGAACACTATGCTAGCCTTCAAGTATAAGATCACCAGTAGTAAACATAATCAGTAGCATTTATTGTGTTCTTATCACCAGGCGTTACATGTATTATTTTATTTAATCCCCACCATAGCCTTAGGAGATAGTTAAAGTTATAATGTCCATTTCACATATGGAAACACAGAAGCACAGGAAGATTAAGTTCATGCCCAAGGTCACAAAGCAGGTCAAGGTGGCCCTGGATTTTCTCATAATTTTAGTAGCTGATGGTGACTCTCCTGTACCTTCTTGTTCTGGGTGCTGACCTGATTCAGTGGTAGGAGAGCTGCCATTGTTCCACCCACTCACAAGTACCTAAGACACATTAAAATAAGAACCATGTATAATGGACATTGGAGACTCAGAAGCAGGGAGGGTAGAAGGAGGGTGAGGGATAAAAAAAACTACATATTGGGTATGATGTACACTACTCAGTTGACAGGTGCACTAAAATCTCAGACTTTACCACTATACAATTCATCCATGTAGCCAAAAACCAGTTATACCTCAAAAGCTATTGAAATAAAAAAATTAAAACAATGGGAACCATGGCTTTTTCCGAAAAACCTTCCCACTGACCCCGATCCCATTCCTAGTGGCCTATCATGGATTTTATTCCTCTCGCTGCCCTAAATTTCCTCCCTGCTGGAATCTTTACAAGTCTTTTCTTTTGCTCTCTCATTATGGGAGGACGGCTCTGCAGAAATCTTTTCCTTCCCTCTTTGTCTGTCATGTTCTCCCCTTCTAAGCAGGCTGTGGGGACCAGGGCACACAGCCAAGAAGAGGGAAGGAGACCTTCAAATCTGCCGAACGGGCCCTCCTTAGAAGCTCCTGAGAAAAGAGATCTTGAGTGGTTGACACAGAGGAATGTACCCGGAATGCAGCAGCCTCCTGTCAGCTTTATTTCAGGCAAATTAAAGCTGATTGCAGGAGAAGGGGCCAAAGAAACTCAGCCCTTCACACTCTTCTTGGGCATAACACCCAGCTTCTATCTTGGAAGATTCCAACTGGACAGGCTCCAGAAATTACTGCAACTAATGCTGTCATTCTACATAGGATACGACAGAAGCTCAGAGAGCTCGGTGTCTAGTCCAAGGTCACGTGGTCCTTTAGTGACAAAGCCAGGCCTACAGAACCCATACCCAAGTCACTTTTCTTTCCAACCACTTTTCAGCAGGGCTTCCAGCCTTCAGACCTTTGGGGACCACCTTCACAATTTTGGCCACATCCATGAATCATCTGTGCAAAACAATTGCTTAAGATTTTCTCAAAATTGACTAATGTTTTAAATATAAATTATTGAAAAAAGGAAGCTTCACATCGCCAGTTTGTCCTGGTTTTATATTTTTTCTAATAAATATACAAAATATAAAATTATATCATTTTATACCCCATCAGCAGTATGCCTTCCACTTTTTTCGGAAACCAGGTCTCACAGGTAACCACAATGAGGTATAAGCGTCACTGAGTTCAAGTTTCTTCTTGGTTACTTCCCAGTTGCAATGTCATGGGCAAGTCACTTCACCTTTCTGAGCCTGTTTTCTTAGCTGTGAAATGAGAGGGAATACTAATTCTCACCCCTGCACTTCTTATAGGGTTGTCATGAGAACCAAACATGGGAAGATACTTGAAAGAGCTTTATTCATTTAGAGAAGCCAGACCAATGGAAATTTTCATTATTACTCCTCTTAGGAGTTTTACTGTTTTCCCATTTACAGTAGAAATATTTCTTCAGTTGCCCATCTTCCACGAGATGTGAAGGTCTCCTCGTGCTGGTCCCACTCTTTTTGAGGCCAGAGTGTCTCTGAGCAAATCCCATATTTTCACATGCTTATCTGTCCTGTGGGGTTTCTACTCCTCTTTAGTACTCAAGGACATTCCCAGGCAGATGATGAGTGAAGGTCTGGTTTTATATAGTTTGATGAACAGACTTTCTTAAACACCATGTCCAAAGTCTCCAAAGTTAGTGAGAAAAATATCCTAGGAAAGACTCAGCTGTCATTATCCAGCCCTGGCTAGTTCTGGACAGAGGAAAGGAAAATGCTGACCTATAGCTAAGAAATCTGGAAATCTGATCTGAATATCTGGATTTAAAGTATTGAAAGGAGTGTCAGTTTGTAGGCCTTGTTCACTGGAACTAAAATTTTAGGGTAAATTTCACCAGAGATAATTCATTTTCTGACTTTTTTTTTTTCTTTTTTTACTATCCAGTCTTTGTGTTTAAAGATCTTGAAGAAAGAGCTTGTTTGGGCTTCTGGATTTATAATGGATTGTCATCAGGGATATGTGTGTGTACCATTCATAGCACTTATGTGCCAGGCCCTATTCTGGAATTTTACAAATATTAACTCATTTAATTATCTCACCAACCTGTGAAGCAGGTACTATTAGTAGCCTCATTTTATAGATGAGGAAACTTAGGCACAGAGTAGTTAAGTGGCTAGCCCAAGGTCAAACAGCTAGTATTGGGCAGATCATTAAAACCCAGACAATATAACTCCAGGATATCTTTTTAACTGCTATACTATGTTATGAAATATAAACATACTGAAAGTCTAAATTCCATCTTTCAAGCCCTAATTTCTTTTTTTTTTTTTGCTTTCTTTTTTTTGTTTTGTTTTTTTAAATTATACTTTAAGTTCTAGGGTACATGTGCACAACGGGCAGGTTTGTTACATATCTATACATGTGCCATGTTGATGTGCTGCACCCATTAACTTGTCATTTACAATAGGTATATCTCCTAGTGCTATCCCTCCCCAGTCCCCGCTCCCCACAATAGGCCCTGGTGTGTGATGTTCCCCTTCCTGTGTCCAAGTGATTGTTCAATTCCCACCTATGAGTGAGAACATGTGGTGTTTGGTTTTCTGTTTTTGTGATAGTTTGCTGAGAATGATGGTTTCCAGCTGCATCCATGTCCCTACAAAGGACACGAACTCATCCTTTTTTGTGGCTGCATAGTATTCCATGGTGTATATGTGCCACATTTTCTTAATCCAGTCTGTCACTGATGGACATTTGGGTTGATTCCAAGTCTTTGCTATTGTGAGTAGTGCTGCAATAAACATACGTGTGCATGTGTCTTTATAGCAGCATGATTTATAATCTGTTGGGTATATACCCAGTAATGGGATGGATGGGTCAAATGGTATTTCTAGTTCTAGATCCTTGAGGAATTGCCACACTGTTTTCCACAATGGTTGAACTAGTTTACAGTCCCACCAACAGTGTAAAAGTGTTCCTATTTCTCCACATTCTTTCCAGCACCTGTTGTTTTCCTGACTTTTTAATGATCGCCATTCTAACTGGTGTGAGATGGTATCTCATAGTAGTTTTGATTTGCCTTTCTCTGATGGCGAGTGATGATGAGCATTTTTTCATGTGTCTGTTGGCTATATAAATGTCTTCTTTTGAGAAGTGTCTGTTCATATCCTTTGCCCACTTTTTGATGGAGTTATTTGTTTTTTTCTTGTAAATTTGTTTGAGTTCTTTGTAGGTTGTGGATATTAGCCCTTTGGCAGATGAGTAGATTGCAAAAATTTTCTCCCATTTTGTAGGTTGCCTGTTCACTCTGATGGTAGTTTCTTTCACTGTGCAGAAGCTCTTTAGTTTAATTAGATCCCATTTGTCAATTTTGGCTTTCGTTGCCATTGCTTTTGGTGTTTTAGACATGAAGTCCTTGCCCATGCCTATGTCCTGAATGGTATTACCTAGGTTTTCTTCTAGGGTTTTTATGGTTTTAGGTCTAATATTTAAGTCTCTAATCCATCTTGAATTAATTTTCATATAAGGAGTAAGGAAAGGATCCAGTTTCAGCTTTCTACTTATGGCTAGCCAATTTTCCCAGCACCATTTATTAAATAGGGAATCCTTTCCCCATTTCTTGTTTTTGTCAGGTTTGTCAAAGATCAGATGGCTGTAGATGTGTGGTATTATTTCTGAGGGCTCTGTTCTGTTCCATTGGTCTATATCTCTGTTTTGGTACCAGTACCATGCTGTTTTGGTTACTGTAGCCTTGTAGTATAGTTTGAAGTCAGGTAGTGTGATGCCTCCAGCTTTGTTCTTTTGGCTTAGGATTGTCTTGGCAATGCAGGCTCTTTTTTGGTTCCATATGAACTTTAAAGTAGTTTTTTCCAATTCTGTGAAGAAAGTCATCGGTAGCTTAATGGGGATGGCATTGAATCTATAAATTACCTTGGGCAGTATGGCCATTTTCATGATATTGATTCTTCCTATCCATGAGCATGGTATGTTCTTCCATTTGTTTGTGTCCTCTTTTATTTCACTGAGCAGTGGTTTGTAGTTCTCCTTGAAGAGGTCCTTCACATCCCTTGTAAGTTGGATTCCTAGGTATTTTATTCTCTTTGAAGCAATTGTGAATGGAAGTTCATTCATGATTTGGCTCTCTGTTTGCCTGTTACTGGTATATAAGAATGCTTGTGATTTTTGCATATTGACTTTGTATCCTGAGACTTTGCTGAAGTTGCTTATCAGCTTAAGGAGATTTTGGAGATGATGGGGTTTTCTAAATATACAATCATGTCATCTGCAAACAAGGACAATTTGACTTCTTCTTTTCCTAACTGAATGCTCTTTATTTCTCTCTCTTGCCTGATTGCCCTAGCCAGAACTTCCAACACTGTGTTGAATAGGAGTGGTGAGAGAGGGCATCCATGTCGTGCCAGTTTTCAAAGGGAATGCTTCCAGTTTTTGCCCATTCAGTATGATATTGGCTGTGGGTTTGTCATAAACAGCTCTTATTATTTTGAGATACGTTCCATCAATACCGAATTTATTGAGAGTTTTTAGCATGAAGGGCTGTTGAATTTTGTCAAAGGCCTTTTCTGCATCTATTGAGATAATCATGTGGTTTTTGTCTTTGGTTCTGTTTATATGCTGGATTACATTTATTGATTTGCATATGTTGAACCAGCCTTGCATCCCAGGGATGAAGCTCACTTGATCATGGTGGATAAGCTTTTTGATGTGCTGCTGGATTCGGTTTGCCAGTATTTTATTGAGGATTTTTGCATCGATGTTCATCAGGGATATTGCTCTAAAATTGTTTTTTTGTTGTTGTTGTTGTGTCTCTGCAGGGCTTCGGTATCAGGATGATGTTGGCCTCATAAAATGAGTTAGGGAGGATTCCTTCTTTTTCTATTGATTGGAATAGTTTCAGAAGGAATGGTACCAGCTCCTCCTTGTACCTCTGGTAGAATTCGGCTGTGAATCCATCTGGTCCTGGAGTTTTTTTGGTTGGTAGGCTATTAATTATTGCCTCAATTTCAGAGCCTGCTATTGGTCTATTCAGGGATTCAACTTCTTCTGGTTTAGTCTTGGGAGAGTGTATGTGTCCAGGAATTTATCAGTTTCTTCTAGGTTTTCTAGTTTATTTGCGTAGAGGTGTTTATAGTATTCTCTGATGGTAGTTTGTATTTCTGTGGGGTCGGTGGTGATATCCCCTTTATCATTTTTTATTGCGTCTATTTGATTCTTCTCTCTTTTCTTCTTTATTAGTCTTGCTACTGGTCTATCAATTTTGTTGATCTTTTCAAAAAACCAACTCCTGGATTCATTGATTTTTTGAAGGGTTTTTTTGTGTCTCTATCTCCTTCCGTTCTGCTCTGATCTTAGTTGTTTCTTACCTTCTGCTAGCTTTTGAATGTGTTTGCTCTTGCTTCTCTAGTTCTTTTAATTGTGATGTTAGGGTGTCAATTTTAGATCTTTCCTACTTTCTCCTGTGAGCATTTAGTGTTATAAATTTCCCTCTACACACTGCTTTAAATGTGTCCCAGAGATTCTGGTATGTTGTATCTTTGTTCTCACTGGTTTCAAAGAACATCTTTATTTCTGCCTTCATTTCGTTATGTACCCAGCAGTCATTCAGGAGCAGGTTGTTCAGTTTCCATGTAGTTGAGCAGTTTTGATTGAGTTTCTTAGTCCTGAGTTCTAATTTGATTGCACTGTGGTCTGAGAGACAGTTTGTTATAATTTGTGTTCTTTTACATTTGCTGAGGAGTGCTTTACTTCGAGCTATGTGGTCAATTTTGGAATAAGTGTGATGTGGTGCTGAGAAGAATGTATATTCTGTTGATTTGGGGTGGAGAGTTACGTAGATGTCTATTAGGTCTGTTTGCTGCAGAGTTGAGTTCAATTCCTGGATATCCTTGTTAACTTTCTGTCTCATTGATCTGTTTAATGTTGACAGTGGGGTGTTAAAGTCTCCCATTATCATTGTATGGGAGTCTAAGTCTCTCTTTAAGTCTCTAAGGACATGCTTTATGAATCTAGGTGCTTCTGTATTGGGTGCATATATATTTAGGATAGTTAGCTCTTCTTGTTGAATTGATCCCTTTACCATTATGTAATGGCCTTCTTTGTCTCTTTTGATCTTTGATGGTTTAAAGTCTGTTTTATCAGAGACTAGGATTGTAACCCCTGCCTTTTTTTGTTTTCCATTTTCTTGGTAGATCTTCCTCCATCCCTTTATTTTGAGCCTATGTGTGTCTCTGCATGTGAGATGGGTCTCTTGAATACAGCAAACTGATGGGTCTTGACTCTTTATCCAATTTGCCAGTCTGTGTCTTTTAATTGGACCATTTAGTCCATTTACATTTAAGGTTAATATTGTTATGTGTGAACTTGATCCTGTGATTATGATATTATCTGGTTATTTTGCTCGCTAGTTGATGCAGTTTTTTCCTAGCCTCGATGGTCTTTACATTTTGGCATGTTTTTGCAATGGGTGGTACCTGTTGTTCCTTTCCATGTTTAGTGCTTCCTTCAGGAGCTCTTGTAGGGGAGGCCTGGTGGTGATAAAATCTCTCAGCATTTGCTTGTCTGTAAAGGATTTTATTTCTCCTTCACTTATGAAACTTAGTTTGGTTGGATATGAAATTCTGGGTTGAAAATTCTTTTCTTTAAGAATGTTGAATATTGGCCCCCACTCTCTTCTGGCTTGTAGAGTTTCTGCCGAGAGATCTGCTGTTAGTCTGATGGGCTTCCCTTTGTGGGTAATCTGACCTTTCTCTCTGGCAGCCCTTAACATTTTCCCCTTCATTTCAATTTTGGTGAATCTGACAATTATGTGTCTTGGAGTTGCCCTTCTGGAGGAGTATCTTTGCGGCGTTCTCTGTGTTTCCTGAATTTGAATGTTGGCCTGCCCTACTAGGTTGGGGAAGTTCTCCTGGATAATATTGTGAAGAGCGTTTTCCAACTTGGTTCCATTCTCTCTGTCACTTTCAGGCACACCAATCAGACGTAGATTTGGTCTTTTCACATAATCCCATATTTCTTGGAGGCTTTGTTCATTTCTTTTTACTCTTTTTTCTCTAAACTTCTCTTCTCACTTCATTTCATTCATTTGATCTTCAATCATTGATATTCTTTCTTCCAGTTGATACAGTCAGTTACTGAAGCTTGTGCATTTGTCACGTATCTCTCGTGTCATGGTTTTCATCTCTATCAGTTCGTTTATGGACTTCTCTGCATTGGTTATTCTAGTTATCCATTCTTCCACTGTTTTTTCAAGGTTTTTAGTTTCTTTGTGCTGGTTACATAGTTCCTCCTTTATCTCTGAGAAGTTTGGTCAACTGAAGCCTTCTCTCAACTTGTCAAAGTCATTCTCCATCCAGCTTTGTTCCGTTGCTGGCAATGAGCTGTGTTCCTTTGGAGGGGGAGATGTGCTCTTATTTTTTGAATTTCCAGCTTTTCTGCCCTGCTTTTTCCCCATCTTTGTGGTTTTATCTGCCTTTGGTCTTTCATGATGGTGACGTACTGATGGAGTTTTGGTGTGGGTGTCCTTTCTGTTTGTTAGTTTTCCTTCTAACAGTCAGGACCCTCAGCTGCAGGTCTGTTGGAGTTTGCTTGAGGTCCACTCCAGACCCTGTTTGCCTGGGTATCAGCAGTGGAGGCTGCAGAAAATAGAATATTGCTGAACGGCAAGTGTTGCTGTCTGATTCTTGCTCTGGAAGCTTCGTCTCAGAGGTGTACCAAGCCATGTGAGGTGTGAGGTGTCAGTCTGCACCTACTGGGGGATGTCTCCCAGTTAGACTACTCAGGGGTCAGGGACCCACTTGAGCAGGCAGTCTGTCCGTTCTCAGATCTCAGCCTCCATGCTGGGAGAACCACTGCTCTCTTCAAAGCTGTCAGACAGGGACATTTTCATCTGCAGAGGTTTCTGCTGCTTTTTGTTTAGCTATGCCCTGTCCCCAGAGGTGGAGTCTACAGAGGCAGGTAGGCCTCCTTGAGCTGTGGTGGGCTCCACCCAGTTCAAGCTTCCTGGTGGCTTTGTTTACCTACTTAAGCCTCAGCAATGGCGTGTGCCCCTCCCCCAGCCTCGCTGCCACCTTGCAGTTAGATCTCAGACTGCTGTGCTAGCAATGAGGGAGGCTCCGTGGGCATGGGACCCTCTGGGCCAGGTGTGGGATAAGGTTCCTGCTGCTTGAAGAATTTCCTGATCTAACACAAGAGAAACCTTGCTTAAACTCCAATTGTGCATTCTCTGTATCTCTCTAAAGGCACATGCCACTTTCTTTTCTTTTCTTTTCCTTTTTTTTTTTTTTTTTTTTTTTTTAAAGACACAGTCTCGTGTTGTTGCCCAGGCTGGAGTGCAGTGGTGCGATCTCAGCTCACTGCAACCTCTGCCTCCCAGGTTCAAGTGATTCTCCTGCCTCAGCCTTCTAAGTACCTGGGATTACAGGGGCCTGCCACCATGCCCAGCTAATTTTTTGTATTTTTAATAGAGATGGGGTTTCACCATGTTGCCCAGGCAGGTTTTGAACTCCTGAGCTCAGGCAAGCCACCTGCCTTGGCCTCCCAAAGTGCTGTGATTACAGGCATGAGCCACCGCACCCAGCGGCACATGCCACTTTCTAGCTTGCATTAGAATGATGTTTATTTGTCTTATTTTCCTCTCGCTCCTCTCTCTCTCTCTTTCTCTGTCTCTGTGGTGTGTGTGTATGTCTGTGTGTCTGTGTCTGTGTCTCTGTGTATGTATTCCTTAATAGTCATTAGTGGCCTTCACAAAATATTTCTGGCTCTCCACTTCCAGGTGTAGAGTAGAATTGCATTTCCTAGTCTCCTCCTTTGCTATGGCTTAGCCACAGACAATATTTAAGAGAGTGGCTGGTCTATTGCCCAGGTCCCTAACAGAACATGAAGGGAAGTGTCCTGTCAAGCTATGGTGGACAGGTATTGTGTGCAAGATATAAACATTTTCTTGTTGTAAGAGATATTTGTTGTTCAAATATTGGGGCTATTTGTTACTACAGCAAAACCTAACCTATACTGACTGATGTAATCTAGTTGTTCCCCAGTTTTAGTTGTCACTATGCAGTATGGGAGATGGACAACTTCTTAAGAACTGCACAGTTTGGCTTTTGGAAGGGAAAAATTTTAACCAGGGATGGAGGTTGACCTTAACATGGATATATAAAAGGTATCCATATTGGAAAGGAAGAAATAGAGTTCATTCTACTTATAGAAGACATTATTATGTGGAAAATCCTAAAGCATCTACAAGTAAGCTCCTAGAAATAATAAGTCAGTTTAGCAAGTTACAGGACACAAGACAAATACACAAAAATCTACTGTATTTCTATATACTAGCAATAAACAATTGGAAGTCACAATTTTAAAGTAGCACCTCCAAAAAGTGAAACATTTAAGTGTTAGTCTAACAAAATATGCATAGGATCTTTATGCTAAAGGCTACAACACACTGAAGAAATAAACCAAGGAAGGTCGAAACAAATGGAAACATATACCATGTTCATCCATCAGAAAATTCAATATTGTTTAGATGTTAGTTCTCCACAAATTGATCTATAAATTCAATGCAATCCTAATCAAAATGCCAGCAGGATGTTTTTGGGGAGTAGATATGTATAAACTTATTCTAAAATTTACATGGAAAAGGAATGGACTAAAAGAGCCAAAATAACTTTGAAAAAGAGCAGAGAAGTAACACTATTTAATTTCAATACTTACTATAAAGTCACATTAATCAACATAGTGTGGTATTGGTGAAAGACAGAAACATAGATCAATGAGATAGAACAGAAAGTTCAGAAGCTAACCTACTTGAATATAGTCCATTGATTTTCATTAAAGTTGCAAAGGCAATTCAGTGGAGAAAGAATAATATTTTCAATAAATGGTGCCAGAACAATTGGACATCCATATGCAAAAAGATGAACCTTGACCCAACTTCACAACTTATACAAAAATTAATCTCAAATGGATCATAGACATAAATATAAAAACCAGTAAGCTATAAAGCTTCTAGGAAAAGAGGAAGTCTTTGTGATCCAAGGAGTCCTTAGACATGACACAAAAAACATGATCTGTAAAAGAAAAAATTGATAATAAATCAGATTTTATCAAAATTAAAAATGTCTGCTCTTCAAAAGACATTGTTAAGAGAATGAAAAGACAAGCAGATTGAAAGAAAATATTTACAAATCACAATTCTGACAAAGAACTGATATCCCAAATATACAAAGAACTCTCCAAATTCAGCAATGAGAAAAATGGGCAACTGATTTGAACAAACATATCATAAAAGAAGATACATGAATGATAAACAGGTATATGAAAAGAAGTTCACCATCATTAGTCACTGGGGAAATAAAAGTTAAAACCACAATGAAATACCACTTTACACTTAGTATAATAACTACAGTTTTTTAAAAGCACCAATATCAAATGTTGACAAAGATGTACAACAATTGGAGTGCTCATACATTGCTAGTGGGAATGTAAAATGTCAAAAACACTTTGGAAAACTGTTAGTGTCTTATAGAGTTAAACCTACATTTACCAGCAATCCCACTTATAAGTATTTGCCTGATAAATGAAAGCATATATTCATATAAAAACCTGTATATGAATTTTATAGCAACCTTATTCATAATTGCCCAAAACAAGGAATAACACATGGCAGGGAATACTCAGCAATAAAACAAAATGAAATATGGATACCTGCAACAACATGGATTATTCTTTTTTTTTATACTTTATGTTCTAGGGTACACGTGCACAACGTGCAGGTTTGTTACATATGTATACATGTGCCATGTTGGTGTGCTGCACCCATTAACTCATCATTTACATTAGGTATATCTCCTAATGCTATCCCTCCCCCCTCCCCCGACCCCACAACAGGCCCCAATGTGTGATGTTCCCCTTCCTGTGTCCAAGTGGTCTCATTGTTCAATTCCCACCTATGAGTGAGAACATGGATGGCTGGGTCAAATGGTATTTCTAGTTCTAGATCCTTGAGGAATCACCACACTGTCTTCCACAATGGTTGAACTAGTTTACAGTCCCACCAACAGTGTAAAAGTGTTCCTATTTCTCCACATCCTCTCCAGCACCTGTTGTTTCCTGACTTTTTAATGATTGCCATTCTAATTGGTGTGAGATGGTATCTCATTGTGGTTTTGATTTGCATTTCTCTGATGGCTAGTGATGATGAGCCTTACTTCAAACTATACTACAAGGCTACAGTAACCAAAACAGCATGGTACTGGTACCAAAACAGAGATATAGACCAAAGGAACAGAACAGAGCTCTCAGAAATAATACCACACATCTACAACCATCTGATCTTTGACAAACCTGACAAAAACAAAAAATGGGGAAAGGATTCCCTATTTAATAAATGGTGCTGGGAAAACTGGCTAGCCATAAGTAGAAAGCTGAAACTGGATCCTTTCCTTACTCCTTATACAAAAATTAATTCAAGATGGATTAGAGACTTAAATGTTAGACCTAAAACCATAAAATCCCTAGAAGAAAACCTAGGTAATACCATTCAGGACATAGGCATGGGCAAGGACTTCATGTCTAAAACACCAAAAGCAGTGGCAACAAAAGCCAAAATTGACTGATGGGATCCAATTAAACTAAAGAGCTTCTGCACAGCAAAAGAAACTACCATCAGAGTGAACAGGCAACCTACAGAATGGGAGAAAATTTTTGCAATCTACTCATCTGCCAAAGGGCTAATATCCAGAACCTACAAAGAATTCAAACAAATTTACAAGAAAAACACAAACAACCCCATCAAAAAGTGGGCAAAGGATATGAACAGACACTTCTCAAAAGAAGACATTCATGCAGCCAACTTGGATTATTCTTAAAGGCCTTCTGCTAAGTGAAAGAAGTCAGGCCCCAAAGGCAACATACTGTATGATTCCATTTATGTGACATTGTGGAAAAAGGTAAAACAACAGATCAGCACTGAAGAACCCATCAGTGGTTGCAGGGTTTAAGTGTGGGACAAGGAGTTGATTACAAAGGGGGCACCTCAAGGGAATTTTTTGGTGTGATAGAACCGTGTCTTGATTATGGTGGTGCTTACAGAACTATATCATTTGTTGAAGCTGATAGGACTGTATACTACCAAGAGTGAACTTTACTGCATGTAAAATAGAAAATAGATAAATAGAAACAACAAATGCATACATTATGTGAGCTTGGTACACCTGCTAATTTTTTTGAAATATCTCTCTCTCATTTTGCGTGTTTAAATCACTCTGGAATCAGTGCCTGTCAGAGATATATTCTGCCCCCCACTGCCGTGTGTGTGTGTGTGTGTGTGTGTGTGTGCGCGCGCTTGTGTGTGTGTTTTTCTATCTGTCTAACTCAAGTTTCCAAGAGAATGGAAATCATCCATGCTCATGTAATTCTTTCATCTCCATCTCTGCATGAGTCACCATTTTGTTAACAGGAGACAGGAAAAGTCTCTGGAGGCATGTTAGCATGAAGTGCTTATCCTGCCTCAGACTGCAGTGCCAATCTCTCATTTGATTTCCCACTAAGTATGCCTACTATTGTATCAATTTTCCTTCCCCCAATAATCTGTTGGGTGGAGTAGTCAACTGGCCCTGCCACATGTCCTGGTGTTCACAGATCCACAGATGAGAAGGAGGACAGGAAAAAAGGGTGGCCTGGTCCAGTGTCCCATGAGGTGAATGGGGGAGCAATTCTCCTTCATATTTTTTTTTTGAAACTGTAAAATTTTTGGTCTAACATTTAGTTTACACAGTAAAAGGCATAAAGTGTACAAACCCTAAGTGTTTTACTTGATAAGATTTTGTATATACCCAAATAACCACATGAAGATATAGAACCACTTTTGGCACCTCAGATGGTTCTTCATGCCCCTTTTCACTCAGTAACTATCTCTCACTCCTTCCCAGAGGTAACCACTCTTCTGCCTTCTATTACCATAGAATAATTTTGCCTGTTCTCAAACTTCATGTAAATGGTATTACACAGTGTATACTCTTTGTGAACATGGCTTCTTCTGCTTAACATAACATCTGTCAGATTCGTCCATATTGTATGTATCAGAATCTTATCTGTGTAGTAGTCTATTGCATGAATATTCAATAATATTTTACCCACTGTGAACGTTTGAGTTTTTGGCTATTATTAACAAAGCTGCTATGAAAATTTGAACATTTTGTGCATGTCCTTTGGTGGGCATATGCATGCATTTCTCTTGAGTTTATAGATAGGAGTCAGATTTTTGGGTTACAGGAGATACATATATTTAGCTTTTAGTAAACATTACCAAACAGTCTTCCAAACCAATTGTATCATTTTGTGTTCCCACCAGCAATATATGAGAGTTCTTGTTGCTTCATACCTTGTCAGCACTTGGTATTGTCAGTGTTTTTAGTTTTAGCCATTGTGGTGAGTTTGTGGTTGTATCTTATCATGGTTTTAATTTTCCCCTTGAAATGTACATATGTCTCCTTGCTGTTGTCCCAAGGAGGAGAATTTCTGATTGGTTTGAGGGATATGGAGTGGGAGTGGCAATGGCAGGTGATGGGATGGTGGGAGAAGCACTTTCATTAGGAGGGAGGGCTTGTGAATTGTCCCAGCATTGCAGTCCAAAAGGGGGTAGCATCCATGTGCCTATCTTCCTGAAGGCTGTTCCCTCAGAGGGCTGGCTCATTATTAACAGGCATACTCATTTCTCCAGGAGGCTGTGCTTGAGTTATGACAGGCAGAATATGTCCCTCTCCTGAGCAGATGGGCTGCTTGGAAGGCTTTCTGGTACTATATGAACTGGTGTGGCATTTCCAGTCATTTGTTTTCAGAATGACAATGTGTCAGTTTAACTACCACTCCCCTGATACACTTGCCAATTAGAAGAGACAGTGAGAAAACAGCGCAAGAGACAAGTATTTATCAAGATGGGGGAAACCAAAACTCACTTTCACCTATTTGTTTGGTTCGTCGATGACCCTTTAAGCCCAGGAACCTCCAAAACACAGAGCCAGGTGAGCTATCAGTCATTTTGCTGTACATTTCCTCAGATCTATTCTGATTTATGGTGGGAAAATAATGGAGAAAACTGGGGATACATCGACAGTCCTAAGTGCTCTCTGCGTTCATTTTAGCCGGCCGCAGCCCCAATGCCTGTGATAACCCAAGGAAGAAGTCATCAAATAAACTGACAAATAGCACTCATTGGCTTGAGAATTGAATATCTAAGTATGAATTCTAACCTGCTACTTGCCAATTGTGTGATGGCGGCATGTTAATTGGTGTTGTGGAGCCTCAATTTCTTTTTTTGTAAGCACAGACACTAAAGTTCATCTTACAAGGATTTTTTTGGGGGTAAAGATTAGTTGGAACAACAAATATGAAAGTACGTAACACATGTAATAGGTTCTCAATATATATTACTGATCTAATAGCCAAAAACAGCTCAGATGTCCTTCTACAGTTGAATGATTAAACAAACCATGGTATGTACATCCCATGAAAAACTACTCAACAATAAAAAAGGGACAACGATGCGTACAGTACAAACAACTTAAATGAACCTGCATAGAATTATGCCAAGTGCAAAAACCCAATCTTAAAAAGTGACATATTGTATGATTCCATTTATATAATATTTTGGTAATGACAAAATTTTAGAAATGGAAAACAGATTAATGGTTGCCAGTGTTTAAGGATGGGAAGATGGCTTGGAGGAAGGTGGGTAAGACTTAAAAAGGATTATGAAAGGACTTTGTGGTGATGAAACTGTTCGATATCTTGAGTGTGGTAGTAGATACACAAACCTACACACGTTCTCAAATTGATAGAACTAAACATACACATGAATACAAGCAAAACTGGGGAAATCCAAGTAAGTTCTACAAATTCTTAATATTCTGATTGTAATATTGAACTACTTTTGCAAAATGTTACCATTAGGGGAAACTGGTTAAAGGACATGTGGGCTCTCCTGCTATTATATCTTATGACTTCATCTAAATTGACAATTACCTCAATAAAATTTTCAATTAAAATATTACTGATCTCTTTAAGTGTAACATGGCATGGATTATAAGAAGCACTATTTAATAACAAGCACAATTTAATAATTTAAGACAAAAAATACGCTGCCTTATTAAATCTATTTTTAGATTGCAGGACAAATCCTGACTTGAGAAATCTTAAAATGTGTTTGTGAGGGAGGGAGAAATTGCAAGCTATATTAAGGAAATCTGATAGTTTCTAGCAGCTTCTATTTATCCTCCTTCTTCATGCTCTCTCTTCAGATACCCAAAGTTTTCCTCAAGCCTAATTCCAAAAGGAAGAAAGAACCTCTGACAAAAGAAGCCACACAAAGCTGCTGTTGATTTATTTCATTTACTTATTTGTTGCTTCTCCCTTGTCTCTGCCCACCTT
The DNA here is from genome assembly GCF_003255815.1 of Theropithecus gelada. Classification (NCBI taxonomy): domain Eukaryota; kingdom Metazoa; phylum Chordata; class Mammalia; order Primates; family Cercopithecidae; genus Theropithecus; species Theropithecus gelada. The sequence continues at coordinate 38,876,018 of NC_037689.1, forward strand.
TCATGCCCAACTCATCATTAAGCCCTAGAATAATGACTTATAGATAGTGTGCATTATATATTTGGTGAAGATAATGAAAGGATTTTAAAACAGGATTGCTGATTAGGGTAATTCCTAAGTTACAGGAATAACAGTCTAATGGTAAAATGTTTAGCACCTTGGCAGTTTGGGATAAAAATCATTTTGGCCCTGTTCAAATAGCTCAACAGAACGCCCTACCCACTGTAACCTTATTCACATACAAAACTCATCCTTTCCCAAATATATGTTCCAAGTTTTAAAAATTGAGCCTAAAATTGTAAGGGTATGTGCACATTGAGAAATGAAATGTCATTAACACAAATGTGACTTCTGGTGGGTGTTCTAGACCTATCAGCTGATAATTGATGATGAGAATTTTGTCTTCTAAATAAGGAGTATTCTTATTCTGTCCTGAGAAGACATTTTAAAGTGTTTCACCTCGTATGTTTGAGGTAATATTTAAAGATTTTGCCCTCTGGCTTCAAATTTCCTCTCTCGATAACAATAATTAACTTGAATTAAGATTTATGCAAAATGCAATAAAAATAACGCAATATTTTAATTATTGGCAAACCAATTTTCATTTTCTTGAAGTAGAAATAATGAAAAAATAGATGTCAACACTCCACTACTTCCCATGATTTTATTATTTTAGATGCCAGGATAATGTTTTAAAATACTATCCAAATGTGTTTTCCCTCTTTGGTGGGTAGTTATTAAAGGAGGAGGAGGAAGAGGAAGAGGAGGAGGAGAAGAAGAAGAAAAGAGGAAGCACCTGCTGTTCTTCTGCCATTAAGATTATGCAATAAGATGAAGGCCTACTGTCCTGGGAGGAGGAGGTAGATACAGCATAGGACAAAATAGTCATTGTTCAGTTTTAAATTTCAACTAGATTAAAAAAAAACCCTTACTGGGGCAATAGTCTTGAAACCCAGACTAAAAAAAGAAATAAAGGAGTTTTCTTAGGACTCCCAAAGTTGGGCCCCTGTATAATAGAAACCAAAGCTTAGATGGTTACTATGGTCTGAAAGTTTGTGTCTCCCCAAAATTCATTATGTTGAAACCTAATCTCTAATATGATGGTATTAAGAGGCGGGGCCTTTGGGAGATGATTAGTTCATGAGGGGAGAACTCTCATGAATGGGATTAGTGCTCTTATAAAAGAGGCCCCAGAGAGCTGCCTTGCTCCTTCCATCATGTGAGGACACAGTAAGAAAATGCCATCTTTCAACCGGGAAGTGGACCCTCATAAGACACAAAGTCTGCTGGTGTTTTGGTCTTGGACTTTTTCAGCCTCCAGAAATGTGAGAAATAAATGTTTGTTGTTTATAAGCAACTTGTTCTGTGGTATTTTCTTATAGCAGCCCAAATGGACTAAGACAAGAGTTGGTTGTAGAAAAGCCATGGAGTAGGAAAAACAGGGACACAGTGAAAGTCAGGGACACTCCTGCACACTGGAGAGGGAACAGCGTTCCAGTTCTGGGAGGTGACGCTGGGCACAGAGAAAGGAAGAAGATGCAAGTGTCCCCCTACATTCCCATTCTTTCCATCCTCCAAATAGCCCTCTTTGGGGGCAGAAGTAAGGGGTGGTAGGAACACCCAGATAGGCTTGGGAGAATCTGAGAGCACTGGGGTAAGTGACCATCTCACCAGGCATATCCTGGATTAATACAAACATTTCAGAGAAATCTGCAACAACATTGTGCCTCCTTCTTGATGAGGAAGAAGCCAAGTAACAGCAGTGGAGAGAGGTACCTCCACAGCCTCACAGTCTCGCATACTCCAGAGGCAGTAGAGAGTTCCAGGACCCCTAACTTGGGCACAGAAACATTGAAAGGAGAGATGTGTTCAAGAAAGTCTGAGGACAAGGAAGCTGTAGAGTTTAGGGACCTCATCATGGAGGCAATGGCAAGGTCTATGATCAATAGTAGAAGATGCCAGCACAATGTCCAGAAACTAGCCGTAACTCAGTGGAGACCAGGGCAGGATGCCAAATGAGTAGGTGGTCCAGGCTACTCCCAGAGGATAGCAGGAGGACCAGGCCATCTTTCCTCCAGTCATAAAAGTGCACCTAGTTGGCTGGGCACTGTGGCTCATGTCTATAATACTAGCACTGTGGGAGGCTGAGACAGGCAGATCACTTGAGCCCAGGAGTTTGAGACCAGCCTGGGTATAAGGTACATGGATGTGCTTTGGTCAAGGAATAGGCTGAGGTGGATATCCAGGCCTGCATGACTCAGTGAGTACGGCACACAGGCACACACCTCCACTTGCTATATAACTTGTTTGTGTACGTTCATGCTTGGCTTACTATTTTCTGTAAAAGGTATAATTGCCCTGCTAATGCTGTATAGGGGTTCTTGGGGCTCAGCTCAGCTCAACATGGCTTGACATGGTAGGCATGCTGGTGCCCAGAGAAAGAGAGAGAGAGCCAAAGCTTTCCATCTTGCAGATGGACAGGAGGGAGCCAGGACACAGCTCGGCTTGCTCATGCCCAGAGACAGAAAGAGTTAAGCTGCTAACCCTGAAGGCAACGGAGAGCCGGCCATGCAGTTGCAGGCATGGGGGCAGCAGAAGCCACAGAACCAGAGCAGACAGCTGAGATAAAGGCGGACAGTGTGAGAGAGCTAGTGTGAGTAAGCTATTGATGAGAGCTGCTGCTGAATAAAACTACATTTTACCTGCCTACAACCCCCGAAGTGTTCTTTCTGCCCATCCGCCCACTCCCTTGGACTTCAGCATGGGCTGGACCTGGACCCCTGGATCTGACACTGGGCAACATGGCAAAACCCCATCTCTACTAAAAATACAAAAAAATTAATCAGGCATAGTGGCATGTGCCCATAGTCCCAGCTACCCGGGAGGCTGAGGCAGGAAGTCGCTTGACCCTGGGAGGTTGAGGCTGCAGTGAGCCATGATCGCACTACTGTACGATCATGATCGCACCTGGGTGACAGAGCGAGGTCCTGTCTCAATTTTTTTTAAAATGGACCTAGTAACCATATTGGGAAAAAGAGGGGGAAGAATTTTTGATAGATAGGCAAAAATCAGAAAAACAGTATACCTGAAAGAAGCAATTAAAGCTAAGAAACTGAGATGTCTAGAGTTAGCACCATCAATAGGGATCGGGGGAGCTCAAGAGCAAGAAATAAAGTTTTATTTCTCTACACCCCATTTTGTGAGTTTTAAATTTTGACACTGGTATATATTTTTTTAAAAAGTACAGTTTATTCACAGTAGAATGGGGGAAAGGGATGTGGCAAATGCTATCACTGCCCCACCTATATCCCCTTGGCATTTACCATTTCTGTGTGTGTTTGCCTGACATCCAACCACCAGCACCTGCAACCCCTTGCCTAAGAGGTTTATCTGGCAATTGGAACAAGTTTGCCCTGGGAAGGCCGGTAGTGCTGGGGAATTAACACTTCCCAGGGAATAGCCCGTAGCCAATGACTGATGGGAGTTGATGGATAAATGCCCTGGCTCACACATCCCTTGGCTCTGACGTATGTGATCTACACTGTCTTCCACAGTCCCCAGTGGGTTTAAACTCTAATTGCCCACAGGGATAACCCATTTGACAATGCACACTTCCCAGCCCTTCTCTGTCTCAATTTTTCCACTTCATTATTGGTGTTTACCAGGATCACTACCTCAATAAATAATTTGCACTGGAATCCTTTCCCCAGAGTCTGCTTCTGGGGGAACCCAGACTATCAGGGAAGAATATGAGTGGAAGAATGGCCCAAGATAGAGGTCAGCAAACTTTTTCTGTAAGGAGCCAGATAGTAAATATTTTAGGTTTTGTGAGCCACATATGACTCTCTGTTGCATATTCTTTGTGTGTGTGTGTGTGTGTGTGTGTGTGTGTGTGTTTTACAATCTTTAAGAAATGTAAAAATTGTTCTTAGCTTGAGGGCTGTACAAAAACAGACCATGGCCCACAATTTGCTGATTTTAGGAGAAGAATCTACTCCAACAAAGATTTTAGATTCCAAGGGAGATTCTTCTCTAGTTCAATGCCTAAAATTCTGGTCCTTAATATACATTTAGATTTGTTTTCAATCGCCCTTTGGAAGACACACATTAAAAGAAAGAAGATGAGTAGAGCAAACTAGTGACAAGCACTTTGAAACATTTAATTAGAAGTTCAAAATTGAAAAAGTCAGGAAGGGCAAGTTAAGAAAACAGAACCAGGTACATAGATTGGAATAGCTGGGGCTGATACTCCTCACAGTAGAAGGTAGTATCAGATTCCCCAGGCTTTTCATTACTGGGCTGCCATCATTTATTTTAGTAGAGTAACTTTTGGTAAGTCACCTGATTTCTCCAAACCTAAGTTTCTTCATCTGCAAAATGAGGACAATGATGATGGTGATGATAGTGGTAATATATGCCCAATAGGGTTGCTGTGGCATTTACACAGTACTTGGCCACATAGTAAGCACTTCTTTAGTGCTATAATTGGATCAGAGAACCATCATGAAATGTAATTTGTTCACTCATCTCAATATATGCTAAGCACTTATTATGTACCAGGAACTGTGCTAGGCTCTAGGGGGCATGAAGATGGAGAAATGGAGAATAGGGCGGAAGGGCTATTCTTAGTAGAGAGAACAGTAAGAGAAAAGGCTTGGAGAAATGTCAAGCATGGGGTGTTTTCATGGAACATAGAATAGTAGAACATGGCTAGATGGTAAGTTGACAGATGAGGAGGGCTAGGAGGTGAAGAATTCTAGGAAATGAGTCTGGGGCTAAATTTTTAAAAAGCTCTAAATTATTTCTAAGTCTTTGAAGGTTGAGTTTATACTGTGGTTGATGGGAAGTTACTGGTAGATTTTAAGAAGGGAAGTAAAAAATTCAGACGAGTTTTTGATGAGTCTGGCAGAATGGATGCTGTATTGGTGGTGGTTGCCAGGGGAGGTTGGTGGGCTTGGAAGCAGGAAGATTATTTAGGAAGCCATTGTCTTATGTATCAGTTAGCTTTTGCTGCATGACAAACTACTTCAAAACTTAGTGCTTAAAGCAAAAACTATTTGTTTAGCTCACAGTTCTGCAAGTTGGCAATCTGGGTTGACTCAGCTGTGTGATTCTTCTGGTCTCAGCTGGGCTCACTCATGCATCTGCAATCAGTGGCTGTATTGCTTGGGAGCTGTCTGGCCTATGATGGTGTCAGATGTGATGGCTTGTTTCTGCTCCATTTGGTCTTTTATCCTCCAGCAGACTAGCCTAGGCTTGTTCATAAGGCTGAGTTCCAAGAGAGTGAGTAGAAATGCACAAGACCTCTTTAGGTCTAGGTCCAGAATTGGCACAACATTACTTCTGCTTTATTCTCTTGGCCAACGTGTATCACAAAACAAGCTCAGATTCAAGGGAAAGCAAACAGAGTTCCTCTCTTAATGGAGAAACTGCAAAGTCACATTACAGAAACTGTGGATACAGAAAGGGGAAGAATTGTGGCCATTTTTGTAAAACATCTCATGCACCATAGTGCAAGCAGAAGATGCTTAAGGCCTTAACTAAAGCAATAGCACATGGAAGTGAAGAAAAGGGGCTCCATTTCAGAGGGATACTCCTTAATTTCCAGCTTGGGTGGCTAGTTAGTGCTGCCAACCTTTCTAAGACAGGAAATAAGAAGGAAGAATGCAGATTGGCAGTAGGAGAATGTGTGGGAACTGGTTTGGGATGATGGTCAGAGATGCTGCTGGGATAATGAATTCAAGATGTTAAGGAGGCAGGGTCTTCCTTCCCTCTGTGGGCCTGATAGGACTGTCCACATTTCCAGGTTTTTGACTTAGCTCAAGAATGTTGATACCCTGGGTCCATTTCCCCTACAAATCTGTGTTATACACTCCTCAGGTAGGTTCCATTTCACTGAAAGCTTTTCATTTCTCTCTAAAAGACACATTGTCAATTCCCCACAGCTCTATTTAAGAAAGCCTTCCCACTTCCCAGCCTGGTTGTTGTGGTCATCTATTGCTGTATAAAAAGTTACTCCCACTGGGCGCAGTGGCTCATGCCTGTAATCCCAGCACTTTGGGAGGCCGAGGCAGGTGGATCACTTCAGTCCAGGAGTTCAAGACCAGCCTGGGCAACATGGCAAAACCCCGTCTCTACAAAAAATACAAAAATTAGCCAGGTGTTGTGGCACATGCCTGTAGTCCCAGCTACTTGGGAGACTGAGGTGGAAGGATAGCTTGAGCCTGGGAGGCAGAGGTTGCAGTTTGCAGTGAGCCAAGATTGCAGCATTGCATTCCTGCCTGGGTGACAGATCAAGACTCTGCTCCCTGAAACAACAACAACAACCAAAAAAAAAAAAAAAAAAAAAAAAGAAGGAAAGAAAAAAGAAATTACTCCCAAACTCTGTGACATAAAACAAACACTTATTATGCTCATGGATTCTGAGGTCAGGAATTTGGACAGGGCACAGCAGAAGTGGTTTATCTCTGTTACTCAGTGGGGCCCCAGTTGGGAGACAGAGGCTACTGGTGACTTGACAGCTGGAGGCTAGAATTGTCTGAGGACATGTTCACTAATATGTGATGTTAGCTGGGGAGGTTGGCTAGAATACTTATACATGATGTCTCCACATAGCCTGGGCTTCCTTACAATATGGTGGTTCTATTTAAAGGGTGAGCATCCCAAGAAAGAGAACGCCAGGTAGAATATAGAGTAGCTTTTCGAATCTAGTTTTGAAAGTCACACATCACTTCTGCTGAATTCTAGTTGTTGACGCAGTCATGAAGGCCCACTCGGTTTCAACAGAAGGGAAAACAGACTCTACTTGTGGATAGGAAGTAGCAGGTTTCTGGAAAAGCATGTAGAACTGCTTTTTAATTTTATTAATTTAGTTTTTTATTGTTAAGGCAATTTTGGGAAAATATTATCTGCCTTACAGGTCTATTCCCTTTCTAATGGTTGCTAGAAGATTATCAACCATTAGATACACTTCTACCTATTTTCTCTCCAGCCCCTCATTTTATAGAGTCTTATTCCACCTTCTTCCCATTTCCATCCTTTTCTAAAAAAAAAGAGGAGTGTTCCTCTGTCTCTCCAGGGTCCACTCTCCTACACACTCCCGTGATACACCACTCCTTACTCCAACCTGCCTGGAAATTTTGTCTTCCTGTGTTTTCCTCACTCTCACCACTGAATCTTTACCCTCAGCTCACAAGCCTTTTCATATCTTTCCCATCCTCTGAAGCCCCTTCCTGGGAACCTGCTGCCTCCCAAGGTAATGTCCTGGCCCTTGTTTTCCACTTAACATTTAATTATTTTTTAATGTGTCTATACTTGCTTCCATTACATCTTCACTATGAACCTTTTTCTTAGTCCTTTGAAACATGACACATCTTCCCTTTTAAATCTGTTGACCCTGTTCTCTTACAATTTACCAATGTCATCTTAAATTTAAGTTTCATAGCCATTTCTTAATTCACATAATCTTTATTCTCTCTGAAGTGTTAATCAGGGTTGACTATGCCTTTCGTTTTGAAACTCTCCCTTGGCCACTATGATGTAAAACCCATAAATTCTCCTACTTCTCTGTTCCTTTTCTGACTCTACTTTCTATTCTCAACACTTAAGGCAGATGTCCTCAAAGATGTTTCCCTTGTACATTTTTAGGGGATCTCTGAGTTGTCCTCATGGCTTCAGAGCAACCTCCCTATTGTGAGGATGACTTTCAACTCTTTGTCCCAGCCCTGACTTTACCCCTGAACCTTTAATTGTCAATTACTTTCTTAACAATATGTCCAAAGCTTCCCTCCAAATCTGCTTTCTTTTCTCTACTTCCTGTCGGAACCTACTGTGAGGACTGCTAACAGTTTTACATGTTCATTCTCACTTCTTTCTTTTAGTAACAGGATCCCCTGAATTTTAGCAGAAATATGCCTGCCCAGCCCCCCTTGCAGCTGGATAGGCTTATGTGATTAAGTTTGGTTCAGTGGGACATGAGCTGAAGTGATATGTGCAACTTCCAGGTCATCTCCTTAAAGAGAGTGCCTCTAGCCCTGGAACTTTTCTTTCTTTCTTACATCATATAGATAAGAACAAAACCCTAAGGGAATGGCAGATACACAAAATGGAAGGAACCTAGATGTCTGAATAATTTCTAACATTGGCCTTATCAGTAATACATATAATGTTTTGGCCTCCATAGGCTGACTCTTTTGTCTTATTTCCCATTTGGTTTGGAACTCAGAGAAGGGAGAGTGCACTATTTTTTGGTCCTCTGACACTCTCAACGTTTGCTAACAGCTCCAAATGGTGTGTCCTTCTCTCTCTACATTTCCTTTCCTTCCCTTCCTTTGCTTCTCATTTCCCTTCTCTTTCCTTCTTCTTTGACAAAAGCTGAGAGATGGGAGGGGTTGCTCTGGATTTCAGGGGATATGAAAGCATTAAATCATCTCAGGATCTTTACACAAGTGTTGGAGCTAAAGTTGGAGTGGTTGGAACCAAATTCAAATTTCACCTTTTGAGTGAAGCCTTCTCAGCCTCCTCTGTTTTTTTTTTTTTTTTTTTTTTTTTTATGTTCTCTGAGTTCTCAGAGCACTTGGTTGCAATCTCTGCTTTGGTACTTGCCTTCTATTACTATAATTTAGCTGTTTCCACCCCTGGACTGTGCTGTCCTCAAAGGGAATGATCATTCTAGGCCTATCTTTGCATTCTCACTGCCTATCATGGTGCCTGGTAAAAAGTACATGCACAATAATAATTTGTCAAATGAAAAAAATGAAGGACAGGTAGTAGATGTTCAATAAATGCCTGTTTTAATAGAATGCAATAGTTACCATTTATTGGATTCTTTCTATATGCCACACACATTTATATATGTTAGTGTCTAATACAGCACTTAGTAGCTTATATTATGGTCACCCCTTTTTACAGATATGAAAACAGAGGATCACAGAAGTTAAGAAACAACTAAGGTTGCCCAGCTGGTGAATGGCTAAGCTAGTATCTGAACCCATGTCTTTATGACTATAAAGCTTTTCTTCTCTTCACAGCATCGCACTGAGTCTCATGTATAAGGCAAATTTATGTAGTTATATTCCTTGAGGACTTGCAAAATGGGATCAATACAGAACCCAGGGAAATAGTTATCATTTTTTGTCATCCTTTTCCCACTTCCCTTGCCAACCACCATTTATTGAGAATCTACTGTTGGGAGATTATTCCTCATGAGTCTCTTATACATCTGTGCATCTTGCAAGCAGATTCACTGCTCTTGATTCTGGACTACCTTTTCAAGGATGCCTTAGAAGACAGACATAGTGCCTCCTTCCAGAGCAAGGGACCAACACCCTTACCGTCTAGTATAATAAAGGCAATGGCTCCTTCTGGAGCAAAAGGAAAACATGCATACTGTCCATTGTAAAAGATTCAGGTTTTCTAAGCTCAGGGTTTCTCTCCTGTAATAGAACCCACTTGCATATGCAGGTATCACCTGGCCCTCTTTGGATCATCCTGTGGGAATGGGGGCTTGGAAAACTGATGCAAAAACTGCTGATAATCTGTCTATGATTATTTCTGTGAGTAATAAACTGTCCTTCATTTCTGACCCAGGTGTCTGATGTCTTCTACCAGCATCCATAAAACTGTGACAGGCTAGCTTGTTAGTTTGCAAGTAGCATCGAATCTTAGACCCTTTGCAGTTCTTGACACCTACTTTGGGCCAGGTGCTTTAAAATACAGTGTATCTCATCTTCACAATAACCCTTTGATGAAGGTGTGAATAGCCCCATTTTCTAGAGGAGGAAACAGATTCCAAGAGGTTTAGAAATGTGCCCAAGTAAGTGGCAGGGGTTGGATTTGAACTCAGAACTATATGTTTCCAAATCTGTGTTTTTTCCACAGTTCTGTAGAAATCCTGTGACCTAGGTCCTCTTTGCTTCAGGGAAAGAATGAGCCTTGGTTATGTTACTTACACTGATCGGTGTTCTAAAGAATGTCCTAAAGAGTAGAGGACAAAGCCATTCCACGAATAGCCTTCTACTTGACTTGTGAAATCTTGGGAGATTCAGAGCTATTTGAAACAAAAATCTAACTCCTCACTATAGTTGATCTCTCTGTGGCCTTTTACATATATATTTTCTGTTATTGCAAAGCTCTACATAGAATTTGAGATTCTGGCAGTTGGTGATTTTTCTCAAGGAAGAGAAACATTAAGACATTTGTTCTTAGAAAAATAAATCAGTGTATGTGACATGCGTGCCCACATGTATATACAATGGAGCAATCTATTCAGAATTTATTTTTATATAGAGGACTGCTGTTATGCAAATATACAGACCCACTCTATATTTTGAAGACATTTTCTATATAGAGAACAAGGAATGGTGGAAAGGAGAAGGAGACAGAAAGACACTGAAGATTGCATGGACACACCAAATAAATCTGCCTTCCTTAGGCTCTTTTAGATGTCTTTGGAATAAAGGTAGTATGATGGTTTGAAAGCATATTCAATATTTTATCTCAACCTCTAGAGGTAGAGCTCTAAATGCTAATGGGTATCTGTTGTGACTTCTTGAGGTCCACATTACTGTAACTCCACAATAGCATCCGAGCCCCTTTGTTTAAGAAAATGAGTAAAAATAGCAACAGCGCCTGACTCTCTATGCCCCAAATCTAGTTTTAAAACTTTCTGAAAATGATTTCCCTCCAGTATTTGCTGATGAAAGATCAGATTAACACTGATGGCATATCTTGCTGTCCTCTACTCCATACTCGGATGTGGACCCATGTGTTAGGAGAATGAAAGGAAGATCAGGGGCCCATCAACCTCAGACCTAAGCCTTGAACACAGAAACAACTGCCGACGACTCCACATGCTTTTCCATCCGCCTCCAGCTCCCAGACTCAAGTCTGATTTCACCATGTTCACCAGAGCAACCCCCATTCCTGGTTTCATTAGCATAATTGTGGCTGTGAGAGCACATGGCAAAGATTACAGTTTCCATGACCTCACTGATTCTGGAAAGCACACTGATATTTCAGAAAATATATGTATTCTTTCCTTCTGAGATTAAGAACAAATCTAATAATGCATACAGTGTGCCTCCTCTGAGCCTTCTCCTCTTACCACTCCCTCATTTCCCTAAGTACAGATTCTCTTATTCCTTTTCACACAACCAAATTCAGGAATCCATTTAAATGAATTCAGGGTTAAGAGGTACAGACATGGGCCACTTATCAACACTCTAACCAATAGATGTGGTCCAGTGTCTCCTGCATACTTCTTTTTGGAAATGACTGTGCAATGCCTAACCTAAAATGTATAGTACTTGCATAACCTTCCCCCAACAAACCCAGTTGGATAAGTAGGTAATTTTTTTCTCCATATAATTGCCCTCTTGGTGAGCTGCTGTAGTGGGAAGCAGCAAAAAGAGCTCCTTTTTAGCAGACTCTGCTGGTTCCCTGTCCATATCCCGTGAACTCTTAGCATTTCAGAGTGCTCCCACTGACTTCCAAGTGGCCGCATCTACATCTATGTGCTTGATGGCTTTTTCTGGAACAGCAGAAACCACTCTGCACCTATATGTGGCAGGTTTGAAGCACCAAGGAATTAACATGTGGCTGGGAGCAGCCTTCAATGACTTTGCTGATAGTGTATAACACCTCAGTTCCCTTTCCCTTCATGTGGGATAAATTTGAGACCTGTGTTTTTCACCATTTTCCAGAGTTTCCCCATGGGATTAATTTCAATTACCTATTGTGAGCAGAAGGCTTGATAATATATCCCTTATCAGATGCCTTGCCTTCTCTGAATCACCTTCCCACTTTCCTACATGTGTTCTCAACACCTCCCAAAAAAACTATGTGCTTGCTCTGAATTTTTCACGGAACTCAAACTATGATAACTGCTAAAGGCTATATAAGATCGCCGAAGAAGTTCCATTAACTCCTAAGCTGAAAGTGGAAGGAAGCATGGGGAAATGATTCTGCTACTCTTTAGAGGCTCCAGCAGAAGTGAAAACTCTGGTAATGAAGTTGCATGTGAACAAATGCATTAATTTTAGCTTCTGTTGGTCAATTATCCTCAAAACAACTCGTGCAGCCCTCTCGAGTTTGGTCATTTTTAAATGCTTGCTCACCAGTCAGTCTTCTTGCCACACTGTCATCTCTCCCAGTGAATAAAGTTGAAACCACCTTTGCAAAAATTATAACAGAAAATTATGGCAGTGAAAGAGATCTGATCTAATCAACTCCATCTTGCCTTTAATCTCCAAACTGTCCTTGGTCATTCCTGGGTGTGGGCAAAGCTAACTTTGGGAGAAATTTAATTTAAAGTTTAAATGATGATAGCCCTTCCCAAAAACTAAATTGCCCTTATAAAACTAATGCAAGTCCACCAAATTAGGAGGATGAGAGTGGCCTGAATTCTGCTGGATATCACAAGATCTGCAATTTCCCCAATTACTCCTATAATTAACATCACTATTGTAGAACCTAAGATTGTTCTTTTGAGATGTCTTTTCAGGTTTTTGTATTTCTGATGACCTGATGGCCCCACCCAGACCAGTGACTCACTCAGTCCTGTGGTCCCCACCCAGAAGCAGACTCAGTGCACAAGGACCATTTTCCACACTCCTTTGATTGCATCCCCAACCAAGCAGCAGCACCCATTGCCTAGCCCCCTGCCCACCATACTATCTGAAAATCCCTAACCTCCACATTTTCTGGGGAGACTGATATGAGTAATAACTCTGTCTCCCACATGGCATGGGCAGGTTTGCATCAGTTAAACTTTCTTTACTGAAATGCTGTGGTCTCAGTGACTTGATTTTGTGTAGCAGGCAGGAAGAACCCATCAGGTCATTACAAACTCAATATTATTTCTTGATGGAAACAGCCTTTATAGTCGAAACTCTGTCTCTACAAAAAAGTGTGTGTGTGTGTGTATATATATATGTGTGTGTATATATACACAAGTATATATACAAGTATATATACATATACATACAAGTATATATACAAAAGTATATATACACATACATACGCATACATGTATATACATACATACGCATACATGTATATACATACATATACACACATATATACATACATGTATATACATACGCATATATACATACATATATATGTAAAATTAGCTGGGCATGGTGTCAGGTGCCTGTAGTCCAGCTACTCAGGTGTTGGGGGTTGGGGTGCTGAGGTGGGAGAATCACCTGAGCCCAGGAGGTTGAGGCTGAGGCAGCAGTGATCTGTGATCTTGCCACTACACTTCAGTTTAGGCAACAGAGTGAGACCCTATCTAAAAAAAAAAAAAAAGATGGAAAGAAAGGAAAGAAAGAAAAAGAAAGAAGGGAGGGAGGGAGGGAGGAAGAAAGAAAAGAAAAGAAAAAAGAAAACAAGAAAAGAAAAAGAAAATAGCGTTTATATATAAGGGAGTTGGGGTTTCTATCCCAACTCACTCATTTGTGGTGTGTTGGCAAGTTTTCAAATTCTTTTGAGCTTCAGTTCACTCGTCTCTAAGTCTCTAAATTCAAGGCAAAAATGCCCATTACACTAGGTCATTCATTTAACAAGTATTTTTTGAGCACCTATTCGTTACCAGTTTTGTGCTAACTCCCTGGGGATATAGTCATAAATGGCTATCATTTCTTCCCTCAGGACACTCACAGCACAGATGTTGTGGACTCTGGAAGCAGACAGCTACTTTCACTAACTCCATGACTTCACTACACCTTTGTTTTGTTCTTTGTAAAGTGGGACCAATTTTCTCACGGGGTTGTGAGAATTAAAATCTATGATCAAGACAAAGCACATAGGAAATGTTTAATTAGTGGGTAAGACATAAGAAGAGTACAAGAATTGATATTTATTGAGTACTTACAACATGCCAGACATGGCTTAAACATTTTAAAAATATAAACTCATTTAGGTCACCCAAGAACCCTCAGAGGTAGATGTTATATTTTGCTATTTTTATCATCCCCATTTTAGGAATAAACAAGTGCAGAAAGGCCAGGTAACTTGTGAAAGATCATCTAGCTAATATAGAGACAGGATTTGAACCCAGGTGTGTGGCAGGCCAGGTCTCACTAACATAGGCCTCCATAACAACTGTTTCAGTACTGACTGAGTGGTTACATTAAATATTAAAAGCCAGTGCTAGTATACAAAGGCTGGGATGTAACAAAAGCCTACCAAGAGTTTTGCTTAGGCCTTTCCTGGGTCTTAAGGCATGACAAAAAAGGAGGAATCCTCCTTTTTTTTTTTTTTTTTTTTTTTTTCCATCTCTCTGTCCGCCCAGGCTGGAGTGCAGTGGCGGGATCTCGGCTCACTGCAAGCTCCGCCTCCCGGGTTCAGGCCATTCTCCTGCCTCAGTCTACCGAGTAGCTGGGACTATAGGCACCTGCCACCATGCTCAGCTAATTTTTTTTTCTTTTTGTATTTTTAGTAGAGACGGGGTTTCACCGTGTTAGCCAGGATGGTCTCAATCTCCTGACTTCGTGATCCACCCATCTCGGCCTCCCATAGTGCTGGGATTACAGGCGTGAGCCAGGCCAAAAGAAGGAATTCTTAACAGGACCTATTTAGGATTAAACAAGTTTTATTGTGGGTCTGAAGAAACTCCCCGGGCCTCCACAAACAAATTTATTGGGGGTCTGAAGGAACTCCCCAGGCCTCCGTGATTTAGCAGGAGACAAGATAAGGCTAATCACCCCAGCACCTGGACCCATTTAGATTAATTAAATTTACTGAGGCTACAGAGGAAAGTCTTCAGGACTCACACCTTAGGTATAGATTAAAAGAAATTAATCATGTCATGTCTTTAGATGAATGCACACTTACACATAGACATATAGCTTAGAAGGTATATAAGCTCTGGAAAACTTCGTAATTTTGAGTTGGTCAGGCCATAATTTCCAAGCCTTTTCCCTGTAATCAGTTGCAGAAATAAAACTCTCTTCCTCCCCTGTTCATCTGCATCTAGTTATTGGGCTATGAGAAATAACAGTCTGACCCTCAGTTTGGTCTGGGAACAGGTGGTCTAGATGCAGAATCCATACTTTTAAACCCACACCCTTGCTTCTCAAGGTGTGGTCCTTGGAGGAGTGTATTAGTCTGTTCTTGCATTGCTATAAAGTAATACCTGAGACTGGGTAATTTATAAAGAAAGAGGTTTAACTAGCTCATGGTTCCAGGGACTGTACAGGAAGCATGATTCTGGCATCTGCTCAACTTCTGGGGAGACCTCAGGAAGCATAGAATCATGGCAAAAAGCGAAGAGGAAGCAGGCACATCTTATATGGCCAGAGCAGGAGGAAAAGAGTGAGGGGAGGTGCTATATAGTTTTAAAACAACCAGATCTTGTGAGAACTCTATCACTAGAATAGCACCAAGGAGATGGTACTAAACCATTAGAAACTACCCCCATGATCCAATCACCTCTCACCAGGCCCCACCTCCAGCATTGAGGATTACATTTCAACAGGAGATTTGCACAGGGACACAGATCGAAACCATATCAAGGAGCTTGTTAGGAATGCAGAATCTTGGGCCCACCCTAGACCTGCTGAATTAGAATCTGCATTTTAATGAGATTCCCCGGGTGAATCATGTACATATTACAATTGGACAGGCACTGCTGTACACCATGCCAATTGGAGTTTGATGAGTTAAGGGCTTCATTGGAATTATGTGTAAAGTGCTACTAGAGCAAAAGTCCAGGAAGGCCTGGACTGAAATTAATTCAGTAAATTAGGATGTATTTTATCTGAAAGTCATTGGTTAGTAGGTGCTCAATAAACACTAAAACACACACACACACACCACCATTGTGAACATGAGCACAGGCCAGTGACTTCTGAAGGCCTAGCTTTTTCCCTGACTACAGCCGCCTCAAAGATACCACTGGCCTTAACATTTGTCATTGGCCATTAGGCATTATTGCTGACAGCCATGTTCTCTTACCCCTTGATGGCTCAGGAAGCAATTTGCATAGGCACGATTGTTTTGTTTTCTTCAACTTCTTTGTTGTCATGGTCACTGAGTTTATTTGCATCTTCAAGCTTCTTTCACATTAACCTGAAAACCATTCAGAGGGTCTCCTTCAAGGAGGGGGAAATCATACAGGAAGAGTGAAGCAGAGTCTTAAATCCCAAGTGTCTGGGTGATGGTTTTTAAATACAGGCATCTCTAAAATAGAAAGAATTTTTAAGATTCTGCCTGAAATCACAATTCATCTGGAGTCCTCATCTTCAGATCTGGTGTTGGAGCTCTGTATCTTGTATGTGCATGTCTCAGTGGCAGAGAATGTGTCCTGAAGCAGAAAAAATGTCATAATGTTACTCAGTGCAAAGACTATAGAGAGAAGGTACACTTCTCAAGGCAATTTCATTCTTCCAATTGCTCAGGAAAAAAAAGGTTACCTTCTTAAGCCTTTATCTTTGATGATATCAGTCATAAAAGAAGCCCAAGGCTCCTTGGTCATCCCTCACCTACTTACCCTAGTCCCAGATGATTTTGTGCATCTGTTTTAGTCATCTCCTGTACCCAAACCATTCAAAATCATAATGGCTTAAAACACCAACCATTTTGTCTCTCATGATGCAATGGGTTGAATGGGTTCAGCTGGATGGTTCTTTTGCTCATGTCAGCTGAGCCAGCTATCATCTGAGTGCTTGATTGGACTAGAATGTCCAAGATGGCTTACTCACATGACTAGTAGTTGATGCAGGTTTCTGGTGGAAAGCTCCAGTAGGCAGTTGGTCAGATTTTTTTGGTTCCCCTCCATGTGGCCTCTCCAAATGGCTTGGGTCACTAACAGTATAGTAGCTGAGTCTCAAAAGGAAGTATTACAAGGAAAGAAGTACTCTATTGGTCAAGAGATTGCATTGATTCAACGGGAGAGGAAATAGGCTCTCTGCTTCCTGAGGAGCACATTAGAAGGGCAGGACTTGTTGGGGAATCCTTGGAGACTAGCTTACATAATCCCCCTTTGTGACTTTTTTTGTTTACCTTACCTCAACTTAAACTTTGACTATGCCCTCTGCCTTTGAAATTCTTATTCAGTCATCAACAAAATTCCCTCTAGCCTAAGTTTCTTCTTTGAATGTTTCCTTTATTTTCTTGCTCTACATTGAAACCCGACATTTTCCTGAGGACAGAGCTTTTCCTGCCACCCTCTGAGGTGATGACTATTTTCTCTCCTATGCTGCTCATATTCCTGAACTGGAAGGTGGGATGGGTGCCTTTCCTTGCTGTTCATTTCCCAAGACTACTGGGAAATACCATTGTTCCCAAGACTATTCTCCCTCCACACTAATGCCATCCCTCTCCCTATCTTTGAATCTTAGGTTGTTGGATTATACCACCCTCTGCTCTTCTTGGTTACCGTCATTGGCCAACCCTGTGTCACTCTCTCTCTCCTCTTTCTCTGAGATTTTAGACCTCCCTCATTTTCAGTTTCTCTAATACTGCTCTTGTCATGATTCTTGGGAATTTCCATACCATGTCAATAATCCTTCCAATATTCTGCCTCTCTGTACCTTGACTTTCCTTCCTCCAGTGATTTTGCCTCTTTCCACTGCAGCTGCACACCCCCATAGTCATACCCAGGAATTATTTCCATTTCCTTTGCCTCCTCCATAATTTCTATTCTCCCAAGGCATCCAATCCAAGCAATTGTTTTGATTCTGTAAAATGCAGAGCTTCACCATGACAAAATTACCCACAATACTCTTAATGCTTTTGGACAAATAGCAGAATGGTTTTAGCCAGTTTATTTAAGAGCTGCTTGACAGAGATGAGCAAGCATTCACCAAATGAATTTCATGCTCAGCACCGAAATGAAGAGATCTGCTCAATCCACTGACATATAACATAGTGTGTGCATAATGCAGTGGTGATCATGCTGCATTCAGAGTCAGAAGAGCCAAGTTTAAGTTCGATGTTTGTTGGGCATTGCAATTCATTGAACAATTCGCTTAATTCCTGTAAGCATCAGTTTCCTTGTACAAAACTACTACAAGACATTCAGCTGAGTCCATCTCATTAGATTCTTTTGAGGATTAAAATAATATGTGTGATGTTCATTTGTAAACTGTCAAGGATCTTACAATGTTATTTTTAAATGCAAATTTATACCCGATTTTGGTCTGAAGAATAGCATGATGGCCAGAGTTTTAACAAAAATGCCCTCATTTTAGAAGAAATAAAGGTATATTTGAAAGGTTTCCCAAGGAGAGTTGATTCTTAGAAGCTGTTTATTTCTGATATGTTTTGATACCTGTTCCTAATGTCCAGCAATGCCACTTCTGCTTATTTTGGGAAGCTCATTTTGTGACAAGGAACAGTTTTTAGTGCCTTTTTTTTTTTTTTCTTGAGACAGGGTTTTGCTCTGTCACCCAGGCTGGAGTGCAATGGCATGATCATGGCTCACTACAGTCTTGACCTTCAAAACTCAAGCAATCCTACCACCTCAGCCTCCTGCATAGCTGAGACTATAGGCATGTGCCACTCTGTCCAGCTAATTTTTTTTTTTTTTTTTTTTGTAGAGATGAGGTCTTGCTATGTTGCCAAGGCTGGTCTCAAATGCCTGGGTTCAAGCAGTCCTCCTATCTTGGCCTCCCAAAGTGCTGAGATTGCAGGCGTGAGCCACCATGCCTGGCTGGTTTTCTAGAGCTTTATTGTATTATTTCTTTCAAATTAATATTAAGCATTATTATATGCCCTGCACTAAGTGTTGGGGATATACTGGTAGCTATAATAGGTGCAATGCCTCCCCTCACAGAACTTTTAGCTGGGCTAATCAACAATCTCACAATTGTGTAAAGAGCTGGAAAGAAAACAGGCTCAGACTAGGAGGGCCCATATTAGATAGATCTAACTTAGCAGAATGTTGAGAAGGCTTCCCTGAGGAACTAATAGATCTGAGGGAAGGTAGAAATCAATGTAAAGAAGAGAGGTATATTAGTTTCTGACTGCTGTTGTAAGAAGTTACTACTAGTTTAGTTGCTTAGAACAGCACAAATTTATTATCTTATAGAGCTCAGAAGTCCTAAAATCTATGTGTCAACAGGGCTGAATTTTTAATGGAGGCTGGAGGAAAGAATTCATTTCTGTGCCTTCTCCAGTTTCTAGAGGCTACCTATGCTTCTAGAGGCCATCTTGGCTCATGGCCCCTTCCTTCATCATCAAAGTCAGCAACATAGCATCTTTAAATCTCTCTCCTCTCTGACCTCTGCTTCTCTTATCACATCTCCTTCTCAGGCTCTGACTCCCCTGCCTCCCTCTTTCCCTTATAAGGACATGTGATTATAATGAATCCACGCAGATAATTCAAGATATTCTCCCCATCTCAAGGTCCTTACCTTAATCACATCTATAAAGTCCCTTTTGCCATATAAAGTAACATATTCACAGGTTCTGGGGTTGGGATGTGGACATCTTTGGTAGAGGTGTTATTTAGTCTACTGCAAGAGGGAACAGCATTTTAAGTGGAAGAAACAACATGTGCAAAAGCCCTGGGATTGGACAGAGTATCTCAAATCGAAGGGACTAGAAGTAGGTCAGTGTGGCTAGAGCCCAGAAACTACAGAAAGGATGAGATATTAAAAAGCTAGAGAGATAGGCAGGGACTAGACCTATATAGGACATTTCAGGCCATGTAAAATGATTTTGCCTGGATCCCCAAAGTCATATGAAAACACAGGCTTTAAGCAGGAGAATTGGCATGCTTTTACTTACATTTTGAGAAGGCAATTCTGCTGCAGGCTGTGGAGAATGGACTGGAGGAGCTAGTAGTTGAGATGAACAATAATGATAGCTTGTACTAGCTGGAAATGGAAAGAAGTTGAAGGATGGGAGAGATATAGGAGGAAACTCAACAGGGCTAGGTAATGCTTGGTCATGAGGCTTCAGTGAGACAGAGGAATGAAGGATGCCAAAAATAACTAACTGGCTTCAGTCCTGCATCCTTGGGATGAATGATGACACAACTCATTATGATAGGGAAAAAGTCATGAACAAGGATGAAGTTTGTTTTGGACACTCATGAGTTTGGTTTGGAATTGCTAGGTTTGGCATGCCCTTGAGCCATCCATGAGGTGTCATGTAGGCCATTGGTAGAGGTCTTGAGCTCAGAGGAGAGGTCTAAGGTGTTGATAGAAATTTATGAGCCATTGTCATTTAAATGTCTGAGGTATGGTGTGAAGGAGCTTTTTAGGGAGAGTGGGATGGGAAGGGGATATAGTTAAGGGCCAAGGATTAAGGAACTCCAAAATTTAATAGCTTGGCAAGGAGGACAAACCTACTCAAAACAGAGAGCCCAGAAAGGTAGAAAGAAAAGTTAGCAGGACATTGTTTCCTTGAAGCCAAGGGAAGTGAATTTTTTTTTAAAGTACTGACTAGTCACCAGTGTCAAGAGGAGAACAGAAAAATGTCTCTTGGATTTAATGACATTATCAAGTACATTCCTCAAAAGTGTAGGGCTGCCTAAGTCTGTATATTTCTTCTCATTTTTTTGAGATGAAGAAACTAAGTCACACTAGAAGAAAATAACTTAACCAAGGCAAAATCACAGGAAACTGAACTGGGTGAAGCCAGTTTCTTATTTGGAACCTCAATCCTCTGGTACCTGTGATCCCAGGGAGAGCTCATGGTTCTCCCTCTTCTTTGTTAAGGTCCAAAGAAATTACCAGAAGTGCAGCACTTTATACACCATTGGCACTCAAACATTTATTGACGGATTATATGAAGAACTCATACGTTTCTTCCTGACATGTACTAATCTTACCCACAGGAATTAGCGATTCTTACTCATGTACTGCCTCAAGGTCCTGATTCATAAAACAAACAAACAAACAAACAAAAACAAAAAACCCTTCTTATTCATTGAAGTATGTTTTTAAAGAACCATAATAGCTTTTGTATTGTCACATGCCCGGGAGATTATTTTTGTATTGTATGCTCTTGGTCATTTCCTCCTTGTGTGTGAAAATGTTTGGGAACAGTTCTTTGTGTAGACAAAGTGGAAACAATTTTTTTTTTTTTTAATGGAAGAGCACGTTTTCACTGTGGAAGAGATGGTAGACAAGGCATTCACAAGTTTGACCTCCCAACCAGGCTCTGAAAAGTCATCATGAACCAGCTTTCCACCATCTGTCTTTTTTTTTTTTTTTTTTAATGGGCCCATAGCTTGAACCCAGGAGGTGGAGGTTGTAGAGAGCCAAGACTGTGCCACTGCACTCTACACAGGGCAACAGAGGGAGACACTGCAACAAAAAATAAAAAAAAAAAAAAAAAAAAAGGGCCCATAGCACTTGCTGCAACTGAAGACAAGAAACAAGTTATGAGCAGAAAATGAAGCTCTGTGTGTGTGTGTGTGTGTGTGTGTGTGTGTGTGTGAATAATTTGGTACTTTAAGAATGAAACAGAACTACCAGCATTTTTACTCCTATAATCAACAAAATTGAACACACGTGGATGAGTTGTACCCAAAATGTTCATAGCAGCATTATTGCCAAAAGCCCCGAACTGAAATAAAAAGCCCCCAATTCTCATTGTATCAGCTTCTGCTGCGTAACAAATTACTCTAAAACTTAGCAGTTTAAAAAAACAACTGGAGTTCTGGAGTTCAACAATTTGAACTGGGTTCAGCTGGCTGGTTCTACTAATCAGAGGTAACCAAAATTAGCTGAGCCTGTCCCAGACCAGAGAATAACTCTCCAGTAGAATCTAAACTAAATACCAGTTATTGTGATAAGCCACTACATTCTGGGTGGTTGCTATCTGGTAATAGATAACTGACACAAAGCAACCTCAGTTCATGGTCTTAAAGGGCATAGGTAAGTTTCTCAAGTTCCTAGAATAAAAGATGTAGCAGTTATTTCCTCTAAATTTTCCCTTCTCCTTTGCCCCAAAGACAAATTCATGATCTTGAAAACAGAGCAATTGTGGAAACTGCTGAAGTTTTTCTTAGTGAATTTAGTTATAGGCATCTTTAAAATAAAATTATTTCCTTAAGTGCAGCTTCCTGCCGATTTGCACAAACAATCACCTGGAGTTTTATACAAATCTTTAAAAAAAGAGTATTTTAACTGCAACACTACTGACACTTTGGACCAGATAACTCTTTTTTATCCCATGTGTTGAAGGATGTTTAATAGCATCGCTGGCCTCTATCCACCAGATGCCAGGAGTAGTCCCTCCTCCAGTTATGGCAACAAAATGTCTCCAGACAGACATTGCCAAATGCCCCGTGGGGCACAATTGCTTCTGGTTGAAAACTGCTCTTGAAAAACTGTTTAGGGAACATCAATGCAGGTACTACTCTGAAAACTAAGGAGGGTGATGGGAATGGATGACAGTGAAGCAAGTGAAGAAATAGGGAGAGAGGAATGAACAAATATAGAGAGAGGGATGAACATTTATTCATCCCCAACCATGTGCATTGCTAAGGTCATTAAAGTCTCACAAAAGCCTTGTGAAGAAGTTACCATCACCTCGTCTTACAGATGAGGAACTAGAGGCTTAGGGAACATAAGTAACAGGTGAAGCTTGTAATGTAAGCCAGGTGTGGCTGATTCCAAAATCCACCATGGATCCAGGGCTGCCTCCCATTAAGGTCAAAAAAAGTCAGAGAGATCCAGCAGTAGCCACCCAAAGATGGTCGATGGTCCTAAGGAGGGAACACAGGCTCTTCTATAATGGATCAAAAGACAGTATCCCAACTCTGGTGAGTGACTGTGGGGAGTGCAAGGTTCAGGGAGGGTTATAAAGCAACACACCACTCATCATTAACAACTTTCTAGGGCCTAGGTTGGAGATGGAGAACTGTTATTAGTTCAAGATAAGAAGAGAGTGATCAATTGAAATTCACCAATAATGTCCACACCTCATTTTGTTATTTATTTTTTGAAAGGGAGTCTTGCTCTGTTGCCTAGACTGGAGTGCAGTGGCATGATTTCGGCTCAGTGCAACCTCTGCCTCCGAGGTTCAAGCCATTCTCCTGCCTAGCCTCCTGAGTAGCTGAGATTACAGGCGCCTGCCAACACGTCCGGCTAATTTTTGCATTTTAGTAGATACGAGGTTTCACCATGTTGGCAAGGCTGATCTTGAACTCCTGACCTCAAGTGATCCACCTGCCTCGGCGTCCCAAAGTGCTGAGACTACAGGCGTCAGCCACCACGCCCGGCCACACCTCATTTTATTCTACATTTCTTACGATTTTTTTTTTTTTTTGAGAAAAGTTATCACTGTGTCACCTAGGCTGGAGTGCAGTGGCATGATCTCGGCTCACTGCAACCTCTGCATCCCAGGCTCAAGTGATCCTCCCACCTCAGTCTCCTGAGTATCTGGGGCCACAGGTGCATGCCACTGTGCTTGGCTAATTTTTGTATTTTTTGTAGTCAAAGGGTCTCACCATGTTGCCCAGGCTGGTCTTGAACTCCTGGGCTTGAGTGATCCTCCCACCTTGGCCTCCCAAAGTACTGAGATTACAGGCATGAGCCACCATGCTCGGCCTTTAAAAGATTTTTTAACCTTTAAACAATGCATCTAACTTATATTTTAACAGATGATGCATGCACATAGTACAAAATTTTAAAGTAAGCAGTAAAGGGTAAGTTTCCCTCCTATCTTTCACCCCTTTCTCATCCCAAAAGGCAACCACTGTTATCAGTTTTTTGTGTATCATTCCAGAGATATTCTATATTTAGTCAAGCAATATATGCATTTTTTTAAATCAATGGTGATATGGTACACATATTTTTGGCACCATAACTATATGTGTGTGTGTGCTCATGCATACATATGTAAATGTATATTTGTATATGCATACACACAGAGATATATATACAGTCATGCACCACATAACAATGTTTTGGTCCACGACAGAAACGACAGTAGTCCCTAAGATTATAATGAAGCTGAAAAATTCCTATCACCTAGTGATGTCATAGCACACACATTACTTGCGTATTTGTAGTGATGCTGGTGTAAACAAATCTACCACACTGCCAGTCATATAAAAGTTCAGCACATACAATTATGCACGGTCCATAATGCTTGATAATGATAATAATAGGCCATGTTACTGGCTTATGTATTTATTATATCATAATTTTTATTGTTATTTTAGAGTGTACTCCTTCTACTTATATATTTTTTAAAAGCTAACTGTAAGGCAGCATCAGGCATGTCCTCCAGGAGATATCCAGAAGAAGACATTGTTATCATAGGAGATGACAGCTCCATGCATGTTATTGCCCCTGAAGATCTTCCAGTGGCATAAGCTGTGGAGGTGGAAGACAGTGATATTGATGGCTCTGGCCCTGTTTAGGCCTAGGCTAGTGTGAGTGTTTGTGTCTTAGTTTTCAACAGAAAATTTTAAAGTAAAATTAAAAAGCCATAGAATGAGGAGAAAGTAAAGAAAGAAAATATTTTTATACAGCTGTACAATGTGTTGGTGTTTTAAACTCGGAATAATTACTAAAAAGTCAAAGTTAAAAAAATTGAAAAGTTTATGAAGTAAAAATGTTACAGTAAGCTAAGTTTAATTTATTATTAAAGAAAGAAAAGTGTTAAAATAAATTTAATGTAGCCTAAGTGTAGTGCACAGTAATCTCCTAAACCTTCATATTTACTCACTACTTACTCACTGCCTCACCTAAAGCAACTTCCAGTCCTGTAAGCTCCATTTATGGTAAGTACCCTATACAGATTGATAAGGTCTGAATTTGTGTCCTGACCCAAATCTCATGTTGAACTGTAATCCCCACTGTTGAAGGAGGAGCCTGGTGGAAGGTGATTGGATCATGGGGGCGAATGGCCCCTTGCTGTTCTTGTAATAGTGGGTAAGTGCTCATGAGACCTGGTTGTTTAAAAGTATGTGGCACCTTCCCTTTTGCTTTCTTCCTCCTTCTCCAGCCATGTAAGATGTGCCAGCTTCCCCTTGCTTTCTCCCATGATTGTAAGTTTCTTGAGGCCTTCCCAGCCATGCTTCCTGTACAGCCTGCAGAACTGTGTCAATTAAACCTCTTTTCTTCATAAATTACCCAGTCTCAGGTAGTTCTTTATGGCAATGTGAGGATGGACTAATACAAAAGTGAACCATTTTCCATCTTTTATACATATTTTTACTGTACCTTTTCTATGTTTAGCTATGTTTAGATACATAAACAGTTACCATTGTGTTACAACTGCCTACAATATTCAGTATAGTAACATGCTGTACGGGTTTGTAGCCTAGAAGCAATAGGCTATATCATATAGTCTATGTGTGTAGTAGGTTGTACCATTTAGGTTTGTGTAAGTCACTCTATGATGTTCACACAACAACAAAACCATCTAACATGTTTCTCAGAATATATCCCTGTCCTTAAGTGAAATGTTACTCTGTGTGTGTATATTTAAAATATTGGAGCATCTCTGAAATCAGTACATGAAGATCTGTCTCTTTTTAATAGTTGCCTAGTATTCCATAGTAGGAATATGGAATAATTTGGTAAACTGTTCTTCTAGTGATGGACATTTAGATTGTTTCTACTCTGTTGCTATTATAAACAAAACCTCAATGAACAACCCTATACACACATTTTTTTCCCATTATGTGTGAGTGTATCTGTTTATCCAGATTGAATTTAGTTACTTTTCATTTCCTCTTTCTTCCTGCAGTGTCAGTGCTAAGATCAGTGTAACTTTGGAAGCAAGGGAAAAAAATAGAGCATCTGAACAAAATATGAAACATACAATTCATCTTGATAAATCAAGCCTTGAAGGAAAGTAGGAGAATGATTGCATGTGGTAAGTAAAATATTAAGTTGCCTGGTTTCTCAGCCCCCGGATTCTTCATCTAGAAACTGCTAGAACAAGATAGGACCTCAGCTATTCTTCAGTGCATCCCCCCTCCACGTTTTGACATATGAAGACACTGAGATCCAGAGATACTTGTAAATAGAAATGCTCAGTTAGATTGAAATCTAAGTATTTGAAGTTCCAGTTCTGTGCTCTTTTCAATATACTATCACAATGTCCTTCTCAACCCTACTCTTTTGAAACTAAGAAAAAATTGTTCTTTAAAACCCGAGCAGACTGCATCCGCTTCTGCCTTCTAAAGTGGTAGCAAAATTCATAGCAACAGTGAACTAATCTCTGCTCCCTTTTAATAACAGAAACTTGGGAATGAGAGAGAAAGCAAAGATGGATATTTCAAAACCTCTGCCATTAAAGTATTTGGTCCATTTTGTAACAAGATATAGAATAATGATATGTGGAGGTGGCTACTCTTCTAGGCAGAGGAGTAGTGAGCTAAAAGACTTTGGATAATATTGTGACGGGAATGGGATTTTCCAGGGAACCCTGAGACAATGAACCCCAAAGGGGGTAATCAAGAAACTTTAGAAGATAAAGTGTGGATCAATATCATGGAAGGGTAGCCTAAATATTTTATAAAGATAAAAATGTCTGATATTTAAGCTGTGTGGCCTTGTTGCAATATAAACTCAAACTTTAAAGGAAGCCAGTTTCATACACAAATGTCTTCTGTGAGTGAACATTTTTGGTTTATGTAAATGAAAAAAAGAGAGCTGAGTTCTACACACAACTTAGGCCAGATCAGAGATTCAAGAACAACAATGAGAAGAGAGATAATAAGGGAGAGACCACAACCTGTGGGAATGGGATTTTAAAGCCAGAGGGGATCAGGTTAAAAGGAAGCCTTCCAGCAGAACCTGAGAGCACTTAGACACTGAAAATCACCATACAAGGTGAAAGGTTACTATTATTTAATGCCTTTCCCCTTTTAATGATTAGGGGGTGAATAAGGAATCATTTCGGAATGTTTTGTTTGCATATAATAGAAAACATAACTAACATTGCTTTAAATAAAAATTTTATCTAACAAGAAGACTGAGGGCAGAAGTTCTAGGATTATTTCTTCAACTCTACCAAGTCAGGGCACTGAGTTGGCATCGTGTGATTCTCCTGCCACTTTCTCCCTCAAGTTCAGCAGCCACAACTCTGTGCAAACTAGTCTTTAAAATACCTTAAAACTCATGGTCAGAAGATGGGGAAGGGAGAAAACTGTTCTCCCTGCATCGGAGAGAAGCTTTCCTGGGAGCCCCCAGGAGGCTTTACCTCTCTTTGGCCAGATCTGACTCTCATTCCATCCCCAGCTGCAAGCTAGGGGGTGCTGAGAAGCAAACATGCTCATCCCTCACTTAATTACTTTATTTTTTTCTTGAAAGCTTTGCCTCTAAGTGGAAAGCTATTGATTTTTTTGAATTCTAGTACTTTTAAGGGAAACATTAAAAGTGCTCTGTCCCAATCCAAGATATCCAAATAATTTCACAGATAAGAAAATATATTCAGTGAACAATGAAAACAAATTTATATAAGAAATTAAGAACCATTTGAAAGTAAGTATATACAGTTTGTACACAAAATGAAATGTAATGAGGAAAAGCAGACTTGATAGGGATGGTGGAGGAGGGGGTGAGGGATTCATTTTTTTGGAAGGTGAATTCTTTTGTCTACACCATTTGCTTCACCAGCTTTCAACTTTGGGGAGGCGGTTCATAATTATTTTGTACCCTAACTTTACTTAAAAGCTATAGCCTAGAAATTACCTTTAGGAGAAAATAAAAGTTAAACGTGAGAGTGTGTTGAAACGTGAAATTGCACATGCACAAAGACAAAGGAAATGTAGACAGCACATCTTCACCCCTCTCACTTGGCATCCATATGCAAAGCAGAACATAGTGGGCTCATTCAAACATGATGCTTAATTCAAATTTGTTCCATATGATATGCTCTGACAAGTAAATGTATGTCAAGTAAAATTTGTGAGCATGACTTAGCCTGCAACTGAAATGATGCAATATCACTTCTTATAGCATATTTGTTTGGTGTGTTTGGGGAACAAAAAAAGTCAATATATTGAAGAAAAAGGAGTCATTGTTCAAAAAGTGTCACAACCTTTTAAGAGCCATTATGACAAAAAGTCATTAACTAAACAGTTGTTATGTACAGTTAAGTCTGTACCTGGAAAGGGGGAACTGAATCATCTTGACTGGTTTCTCATTAATCATAGCCACCCTTTAAGCCTGGGAATATTGCCAACCCTAACCAAATTGGAGTCTCTTCTCACAGAGACGGAAGGTGGCTGTTGGTTAGGTCACTAAGTGTGTCTGCCACAAGATATCTGTTCCCTTCCAGATTGCTTGGAAAATGTGCATTATGCAAGAAGTTAACTGAGGCTTGGTAATAAGACTTACATATAACTTTAATCACAGAATAGAATTAACTTCTTATAAATACTATATTGGCAAGTAATTGATGGCCAGTTGCTGGTGCAGAGTCTTCAGTATCCCATAGACAGGCAATAACCACCCTCCACACCACAGAGAATGGAACTTTTGGCACTTGCATTGAAATGTGAAGATCTATTTGCATCATTGTCCCTTTAGCTATCCAACTTGGCATATCCCATTCTGCTTGCCAGACTTAGTGAAGACTCCAGTGACAATTTCTCGGTGCCATCCTTCATGGCTGTGAAGCAAACCTCAAATCACTTTTCAGATGATCAAACTTGGAGCTTTCTATTTTTTGGACTTGCTGGCTTTGAAATTGAGTTATTGATTTAGTGACCCTTTATTGAACATCTATTATAGGTTAGGCATTTTGCTCAGTCCTGAAGAAAATTTGAGACAAATCAGACGTGACCCTTCCCTCAAAGAGCTTACAGTCTAACAGAGGTGGTAAGATATGAATAACAATTCTAAAATGTAGAAAGTAGTATCTGTACCATAAAAGTGGACAGATAGATGTTTCTGAAAAAAATTAGGAATATTTATTTTTAAAAAAACGAATATTTATTAATATCCTTAAAATTTTCATGCCCCTTGACCTAGTAATTCAAATATATCTAACCTAGAGATTCTTGGAGCCCTAAAAATTCCACACATAAATTTTGGCAAATTCCCTTAAAGTGTATGCAAAAGTGTGGTTATATGTTTTATTGCATTATTCTTGGGAGAGTATCCCTAATTTTGTCTAATTCTTAAATAAAAACATTAATTCACCACAATACTCCCACTTCTGGAAACCCATCTTAAGGAAATGATTAGACACGTAGACAAAGCTTTATTATTAAGGATGTTTATCACAGCATTATGTATAATAGTATAAAACTGGAAACAACCCAAATATCAAACAACTGAAAATTAGTTAATTATAGTACATCTTCACAATGGAATTTATATTCCTGTTGAAACAAGACTTCAGAAAATTAACGACATGAAAATGTGCTTGGGATAAAATGTTGAGTATAAAAAAACTGTATCCACGGTATGCTCTCAATTATGTTAAAAATTATCTGAAAGGCTAAAGGGATAACACAAGAAAATGTTAACAATGATTATCTCTGTGTGTTGTGGGATTAAGAGTGATTTTTTTCTTTAATCTTTTCCATATTTCTCAACTTTTCTACAACGAGCATGGATCACTTCACAAATGAGAAGAAAAAAAAAGTTATGTGAAAACTAGGCTAGATGGCAGTTCTGCAGTGAGATCCCTTTTATTTGGGAAATCAGAGAAGTCTCTTAGAGGAGGTGGCTTTTGAGCACATCTTCATACCATGGCCACAGTTGACCTTCTGAGGGGCTAAGAGAGGGCAATCAAGGAGAGTGGTTGAAGATGTCAAGAGTTGTAGGACAGTGCTCCATGTAGAAGCTGGGATGTGGTGGTGGTCTAATCACTCTTTCCAGAAGTCCTGGTATAGGGAGGGCCAGCCTACTTTCAGGCAAACAGCAGTTGTGGAGTGTAGGCTGACTCCTAGGGCTTCTTAAGACTCCTGAGATGTAGCCTCTGCTGTCCAGAGACCCTTTGCATTCTGTAATAGAGAGTTCAACATGGGTTACACTGGATAAATTATGAAGGGTGGGAGTAATCAAAAGTTTGGTAGGTGGACTTTTTTGGAGGGATTAGCCAAAAATTCTGAGAGTGGGATTGTAAGATTTAGGAAAGAATGGTTAGAAAGCAGAAAATTATATATCTCTTTGTGACTTGAATTGTTTTGAGGCCAACTGTCTTAGTATGAAACTGCACTTTTCAATCCTTTACATATCTAAAGGAAAACAAAAACTGGTAACAGATTGATTAATGCCACAAGATGTATGATTATACTGCATAATGTTTATTTGTACAACTTACTATTCTACATTAGCTTTTAGAAGACAATAACTTTTAAGGAACTGATTATGCTTTTTCACCCATTCATTCATTTGGAGAATGGCACTTAAGAAATTAACTCAAAAAGGGAAAAAGTAGCTATTTGTATAAAGTAACTGTTTTTGTAACAGAGGAAAAAATATTAGAAGTCTACTCACACAAGAACTCAAGGGTACTTAAATATATTAAATAAAAGGAATATAGTATTATGAAAATTATCAACTAACAGATTTAAGAGTTATATGGATACAACCATAAATTTTTTTTCTTTAATTTATTTTTTATTATTATTATACTTTAAGTTCTAGGGTACATGTGCATAACGTGCAGGTTTGTTACATATGTATACTCGTGCCATGTTGCTGTGCTGCACCC
Source organism: Theropithecus gelada (assembly GCF_003255815.1). Classification (NCBI taxonomy): domain Eukaryota; kingdom Metazoa; phylum Chordata; class Mammalia; order Primates; family Cercopithecidae; genus Theropithecus; species Theropithecus gelada. The sequence continues at coordinate 38,906,612 of NC_037689.1, forward strand.
ATCAACTCGTCAGCACCCATCAACTCGTCATTTACATCAGGTATAACTCCCAATGCAATCCCTCCCCCCTCCCCCCACCCCATGATAGGCCCCGGTGTGTGATATTCCCCTTCCCGAGTCCAAGTGATCTCATTGTTCAGTTCCCACCTATGAGTGAGAACATGCGGTGTTTGGTTTTCTGTTCTTGTGATAGTTTGCTAAGAATGATGGTTTCCAGCTGCATCCATGTCCCTACAAAGGACACAAACTCATCCTTTTTTATAGCTGCATAGTATTTCATGGTGTATATGTGCCACATTTTCTTAATCCAGTCTGTCACTGATGGACATTTGGGTTGATTCCAAGTCTTTGCTATTGTGAATAGTGCTGCAATAAACATACATGTGCATGTGTCTTTATAGCAGCATGATTTATAATCCTTTGGGTATATCCCCAGTAATGGGATGGCTGGGTCATATGGTACATCTAGTTCTAGTTCCTTGAGGAATCGCCATACTGTTTTCCATAATGGTTGAACTAGTTTACAATCCCACCAACAGTGTAAAAGTGTTCCTATTTCTCCACATCCTCTCCAGCACCTGTTGTTTCCTGACTTTTTAATGATCGCCATTCTAACTGGTGTGAGATGGTATCTCATTGTGGTTTTGATTTGCATTTCTCTGATGGCCAGTGATGATGAGCATTTTTTCATGTGTCTGTTGGCTGTATGAATGTTTTCTTTTGAGAACTGTCTGTTCATATCCTTTGCCCACTTTTTGATGGGGTTGTTTGTTTTTTTCTTGTAAATTTGTTTGAGTTCTTTGTAGGTTGTGGATATTAGCCCTTTGGCAGATGAGTAGATTGCAAAAATTGTCTCCCATTCTGTAGGTTGCCTGTTCACTCTGATGGTAGTTTCTTTTGCTGTGCAGAAGCTCTTTAGTTTAATGAGATCCCATTTGTCAATTTTGGCTTTTGCTGCCGCTGCTTTTGGTGTTTTAGACATGAAGTCTTTGCCCATGCCTATGTCCTGAATGGTACTACCTAGGTTTTCCTCTAGGATTTTTATGGTATTAGGTCTAACATTTAAGTCTCTAATCCATCTTGAATTAATTTTCATATAAGGAGTAAGGAAAGGATCCAGTTTCAGCTTTCTACTTATGGCTAGCCAATTTTCCCAGCACCATTTATTAAATAGGGAATCTTTTCCCCATTTCTTGTTTCTCTCAGGTTTGTCAAAGATCAGATGGCTGTAGATGTGTGGTATTATTTCTGAGGACTCTGTTCTGTTCCATTGGTCTATATCTCTGTTTTGGTACCAGTACCATGCTGTTTTGGTTACTATAGCCTTGTAGTATAGTTTGAAGTCAGGTAGCGTGATGCCTCCAGCTTTGTTCTTTTTACTTAGGATTGTCTTGGAGATGCGGGCTCTTTTTTGGTTCCATATGAACTTTAAAGCAGTTTTTTCCAATTCTGTGAAGAAACTCATTGGTAGCTTGATGGGGATGGCATTGAATCTATAAATAACCTTGGGCAGTATGGCCATTTTCATGATATTGATTCTTCCTATCCATGAGCATGGTATGTTCTTCCATTTGTTTGTGTCCTCTTTTATTTCACTGAGCAGTGGTTTGTAGTTCTCCTTGAAGAGGTCCTTTACATCCCTTGTAAGTTGGATTCCTAGGTATTTTATTCTCTTTGAAGCAATTGTGAATGGAAGTTCATTCATGATTTGGCTCTCTGTTTGTCTGTTACTGGTGTATAAGAATGCTTGTGATTTTTGCACATTAATTTTGTATCCTGAGACTTTGCTGAAGTTGCTTATCAGCTTAAGGAGATTTTGGGCTGAGACAATGGGGTTTTCTAAATATACAATCATGTCATCTGCAAAGAGGGACAATTTGACTTCTTCTTTTCCTAACTGAATACCCTTGATTTCTTTCTCTTGCCTGATTGCCCTAGCCAGAACTTCCAACACTATGTTGAATAGGAGTGGTGAGAGAGGGCATCCCTGTCTTGTGCCAGTTTTCAAAGGGAATTTTTCCAGTTCTTGCCCATTCAGTATGATATTGGCTGTGGGTTTGTCATAAATAGCTCTTATTATTTTGAGGTACGTTCCATCAATACCGAATTTGTTGAGTGTTTTTAGCATGAAGGGCTGTTGAATTTTGTCAAAGGCCTTTTCTGCATCTATTGAGATAATCATGTGGTTTTTGTCTTTGGTTCTGTTTATATGCTGGATTATGTTTATTGATTTGCGAATGTTGAACCAGCCTTGCATCCCAGGGATGAAGCCCACTTGATCATGGTGGATAAGCTTTTTGATGTGCTGCTGAATCCGGTTTGCCAGTATTTTATTGAGGATTTTTGCATCGATGTTCATCAGGGATATTGGTCTAAAATTCTCTTTTTTGTTGTATCTCTGCCAGGCTTTGGTATCAGGATGATGTTGGCCTCATAAAATGAGTTAGGGAGGATTCCCTCTTTTTCTATTGATTGGAATAGTTTCAGAAGGAATGGTACCAGCTCCTCCTTGTACCTCTGGTAGAATTCGGCTGTGAATCCATTTGGTCCTGGACTTTTTTTCGTTGGTAGGCTATTAATTATTGCCTCAATTTCAGAGCCTGCTATTGGTCTATTCAGGGATTCAACTTCTTCCTGGTTTAGTCTTGGGAGAGTGTAAGTGTCCAGGAAATTATCCATTTCTTCTAGATTTTCTAGTTTATTTACGTAGAGGTGTTTATAGTATTCTCTGATGGTAGTTTGTATTTCTGTGGGGTTGGTGGTGATATCCCCTTTATCATTTTTTATTGTGTCTATTTGATTCTTCTCTCTTTTCTTCTTTATTAGTCTTGCTAGCGGTCTGTCAATTTTGTTGATCTTTTCAAAAAACCAACTCCTGGATTCATTGATTTTTTGGAGGGTTTTTTGTGTCTCTATCTCCTTCAGTTCTGCTCTGATCTTAGTTATTTCTTGCCTTCTGCTAGCTTTTGAATGCGTTTGCTCTTGCTTCTCTAGTTCTTTTAATTGTGATGTTAGGGTGTCAATTTTAGATCTTTCCGGCTTTCTCTTGTGGGCATTTAGTGCTATAAATTTCCGTCTACACACTGCTTTAAATGTGTCCCAGAGATTCTGGTATGTTGTATCTTTGTTCTCATTGGTTTCAAAGAACATCTTTATTTCTGCCTTCATTTCATTATGTACCCAGTAGTCATTCAGGAGCAGGTTGTTCAGTTTCCATGTAGTTGAGCGGTTTTGATTGAGTTTCTTAGTCCTGAGTTCTAGTTTGATTGCACTGTGGTCTGAGAGACAGTTTGTTATAATTTGTGTTCTTGTACATTTGCTGAGGAGTGCTTTACTTCCAATTATGTGGTCAATTTTGGAATAAGTGCGATGTGGTGCTGAGTAGAATGTATATTCTGTTGATTTGGGGTGGAGAGTTCTGTAGATGTCTATTAGGTCTGCTTGCTGCAGAGATGAGTTCAATTCCTGGATATCCTTGCTAACTTTCTGTCTCGTTGATCTGTTTAATGTTGACAGTGGAGTGTTGAAGTCTCCCATTATTATTGTATGGGAGTCTAAGTCTCTTTGTAAGTCTCTAAGGACTTGCTTTATGAATCTGGGTGCTTCTGTATTGGGTGCATATATATTTAGGATAGTTAGCTCTTCCTGTTGAATTGATCCTTTTACCATTATGTAATGGCCTTCTTGGTCTCTTTTGATCTTTGATGGTTTAAAGTCTGTTTTATCAGAGACTAGGATTGCAACCCCTGCTTTTTTTTGTTCTCCATTTGCTTGGTAAATCTTCCTCCATCCCTTTATTTTGAGCCTATGTATGTCTCTGCGTGTGAGATGGGTCTCCTGAATACAGCAGATGATGGGTCTTGACTCTTTATCCAGTTTGCCAGTCTGTGTCTTTTAATTGGACCATTTAGTCCATTTACATTTAAGGTTAATATTGTTATGTGTGAACTTGATCCTGCCATTATGATATTAACTGGTTATTTTGCTCGTTAGTTGATGCAGTTTCTTCCTAGCCTAAATGGTCTTTATATTTTGGCATGTTTTTGCAATGGCTGGTACTGGTTGTTCCTTTCCATGTTTAGTGCTTCCTTCAGGGTCTCTTGTAAGGCAGGCCTAGTGGTGACAAAATCTCTAAGCATTTGCTTATCTGTAAAGGATTTTATTTCTACTTCACTTATGAAACTTAGTTTGGCTGGATATGAAATTCTGAGTTTAAAATTCTTTTCTTTAAGAATGTTGAATATTGGCCCCCACTCTCTTCTGGCTTGTAGAGTTTCTGCCGAGAGATCTGCTGTTAGTCTGATGGGCTTCCCTTTGTGGGTAACCCGACCTTTCTCTCTGGCTGCCCTTAAGATTTTTTCCTTCATTTCAACTTTGGTGAATCTGGCAATTATGTGTCTTGGAGTTGCTCTTCTCGAGGAGTATCTTTGTGGCATTCTCTGTATTTCCTGGATTTGAATGTTGGCCTGCCCTACTAGGTTGGGGAAGTTCTCCTGGATGATATCCTGAAGAGTGTTTTCCAACTTGGTTCCATTTTCCCCCTCACTTTCAGGCACCCCAATCAGATGTAGATTTGGTCTTTTTACATAATCCCATACTTCTTGCAGGCTTTGTTCATTTCTTTTTCTTCTTTTTTCTTTTGGTTTCTCTTTTCACTTCATTTCGTTCATTTGATCCTCAATCGCTGATACTCTTTCTTCCAGTTGATCGAGTCGGTTACTGAAGCTTGTGCATTTGTCACGTATTTCTTGTGTCATGGTTTTCATCTCTTTCATTTCGTTTATAACCTTCTCTGCATTAATTACTCTAGCCATCAATTCTTCCACTTTTTTTTCAAGATTTTTAGTTTCTTTGCACTGGGTACGTAATTCCTCCTTTAGCTCTGAGAAGTTTGATGGACTGAAGCCTTCTTCTCTCATCTTGTCAAAGTCATTCTCCGTCCAGCTTTGATCCGTTGCTGGCGATGAGCTGCGCTCCTTTGCCGGGGGAGATGCACTCTTATTTTTTGAATTTCCAGCTTTTCTGCCCTGCTTTTTCCCCATCTTTGTGGTTTTATCTGCCTCTGGTCTTTGATGATGATGGTGATGTACTGATGGGGTTTTGGTGTAGGTGTCCTTCCTGTTTGATAGTTTTCCTTCTAACAGTCAGGACCCTCAGCTGTAGGTCTGTTGGAGATTGCTTGAGGTTCACTCCAGACCCTGTTTGCCTGGGTGTCAGCAGCAGAGGCTGCAGAAGATAGAATATTGCTGAACAGCGAGTTTACCTGTCTGATTCTTGCTTTGGAGGCTTCCTCTCAGGGGTGTACTCCACCCTGTGAGGTGTGGGGTGTCAGACTGCCCCTATTGGGGGATGTCTCCCAGTTAGGTTACTCAGGGGTCAGGGACCCACTTGAGCAGGCAGTCTGTCCGTTCTCAGATCTCAACGTCCGTGTTGGGAGATCCACTGCTCTCTTCAAAGCTGTCAGACAGAGTCGTTTGCGTCTGCAGAGGTTTCTGCTGCTTTTGTTGTTGTTTAGCTGTGCCCTGTCCCCAGAGGTGGAGTCTACAGAGACAGACAGGTTTCCTTGAGCTGCTGTGAGCTCCACCCAGTTTGAGCTTCCCAGCGGCTTTGTTTACCTACTTAAGCCTCAGCAATGGCAGGCGCCCCTCCCCCAGCCTCGCTGCTGCCTTGCCGCGAGATTGCAGACTGCTGTGCTAGCAATGAGGGAGGCTCCATGGGCGTGAGACCCTCCCGGGCAGGTGTGGGATATAATCTCCTGTTGTGCCCGTTTGCTTAAAGTGCAGTATTGAGGTGGGAGTTACCCGATTTTCCAGGTGTTGTGTGTCTCAGTTCCCCTGGCTAGGAAAAGGGATTCCTTTTCCCCTTGTGCTTCCCAGGTGAGGCGATGCCTCGCCCTGCTTCAGCTCTCGCTGGTCGGGCTGCAGCAGCTGACCAGCACCGATTGTCTGGCACTCCCTAGTGAGATGAACCCAGTACCTCAGTTGAAAATGCAGAAATCACCAGTCTTCTGTGTGGCTCGCGCTGGGAGTTGGAGACTGGAGCTGTTCCTATTCGGCCATCTTGCTCTGCCCCAACCATAAATTAATGTTAGGAAAAAAAGCACAAAACTAGTATGTATAGATTAATTCCACTTTGTTAAAACTATATCTGTACAATATTAGGTCACAGTCTTAAGAATAGTGAATGATACAAGGTTAAGAGGAGTTGGGATGTCTGCATTGCTATGCTGGATGGTTTTATTTTGGCAACCAGTATTCATTCTCATTTCTTTATATGATCTCCTAACTACTGAGGGGCTAGAAGCCTATGAGCTAACATTTCCTAGAAGACCTTGCCATCAGGTTGCCAGGACAGAGTTCACCAATGAGAAGCCCCCTTGCAAGATTTGGAAGGCAGAATAGAGCAAGGATCCATTGTAATAGCAACAGGAAGGTATGTGGGCTTTGCCAGACAGGTTTTTCAGCAGCGTCAAGGCATTCTCTTGTAAATCACTTATTTCAGTCCCGCAGGCAGCTGTGACCATTGATGGCAGCTTCCTATAATTCTTACAACTTTCTGATATCTTAAAAGCTAGAGGAAGCTTTTTCTGACTTTAATTTCCCAAGCCCTTCTAAGGGCTTTGTAGGCATTTAATTTTCTGAATTAAAACCTTTTCTTCTTAAAATATTTAGATCAGTTTCTGGCTTCCTGACCAAACCCTGATTGATATAAGGTCTTTGTAATCCCTTTGTTTATTTTCCATTATAAAATTGACTAAACAGATGAAATATATGTTCAACCACTATCTTATTATATCTCTCTAGGTTAAAAATATTTCAAAAACATGTATTATGTATAGTATTCCCATCTGGGTAAATTACACAACGCCTCTGTCACCCACATCACCATTGTTTTTGTAATCTCCAGCATATATGCTCCTTTTACCAAATCATCTACAGGAGTATATCAACAGATATTGTAAAAGTAAGAAAGTGAAAGGAAAATATTATCACTTGTAAGTATTTGTATAGCTTGAAAATATTAATATAATGAGTGTGTGCATGCGTGTGTGTGTGTTAGGGAATTACGTGGATCAGTTTACAAATTGATGTGAAAACTTTCTATTTCTAATAAATGAATAAGTCAAGATTGGGACTATTCATTTATTTGACTAGACATAATCAACATTGCTTTGACAAAAAAGGTGCCCAGACTCTATACTTGCATGCATAGTTACCAAACATAATATGTATATACATAATTTGTGTGTATATACATATATATCAAATATACATATGTGTGTGATTTTGTTCTTGTACAGATATGGAAATGTAATTGAAACAATACCCTCTGGCAATTTTAAACACTTCACATGCTCTCCTTTATTTCCTCCAAACCATGTCATTTTACCACAGGAAAAACATGAAACATGGAGTACAACCAAGCCTATAACACTGCCAGGGAGATGCAAGAGAGAGTGCTTGCATGGACTCCTATCTCAAATGGCAACAAGGGTGTGGTAGATTGTTTGCAAAAATGGCCACAATAACTCCTGCCTTTCCTGCATGCATACACCTTTGTAGTGTGACTTGGTAGCAACTCCCATAAAGATGTAGAATCGATTTCTCCACCTACTTGAAGCCACGCTTGACTATATGACTTGCTTTAACTAGTGAGGTATTGAAAAACGTGATGGAAGCAGAGACTTGAGAAATACTTCTGCCCTGGGTTTGTCCTCTTTGATGTTCCTAGGAACCTTAAGAATACTGTTGTGTGAATAAACTTGGGCCAACCACTATTCAGCTCTGACAGCCAGCACCATCTACCACACATGTGAGTGAGGCCATCTTAATGAGATCAGACTCTAGCCAATCTTTCTACCTGCAGTCATATGTGTAGGTCCAGATGAGACCACCAGAAGAATCATCCAGCTGATCCCAGACCAAATTTCTGACCCACAGAATCATAAGCTAATTAAGTGATTATTGTTTTAACCTACCAAGCTTTGGAGTGTTACAAATTAGGCCTGGTCGGGTGACTATAGTCAATAATTACTTAATTGTACATTTTAAAATAACTTAAAGAGGCCCGGCGCGGTGGCTCACACCTGTAATCCCAGCACTTTGGGAGGCCGAGGCGGGTGGATCATGAGGTCAGATCAAGATCACCTGGCTAACATGGTGAAACCCCATCTCTACTAAAAATAAAAAAAAAAAAAAATTGGCGTGTGATGGCGGGCACCTGTAGTCCCAGCTGCTCAGGAGACTGAGGCAGGAGAATTGCTTGAACCTGGGAGGCAGAGGTTGCAGTGAGCTGAGACTGTGCCATTGCACTCCAGCCTGGGAGACACAGTGAGACTTGGTCTCAAAAAACAAAAAACAAAAAAACAAAAAAAAACTTAGAGTATAATTGGATTGTTGGTAACTCAAAGCATAAATGTTTGAGGGGATGGATACCCCATTCCCCATGATGTGCTTATTTCACATTGCATGCCTGTATCAAAACATCTCATGTACCCCATAAATATATATACCTACTATGTATCCACAAAAATGGAAACTTAAAAAGAAACATTAAAAAAATAAAAATCTGGCCAGGTATAAAGCTGTGAGCCTGGGCCAAAACTGAAGACCCCATGCCATGCCTTTTCCATAACAAGTAAAATTAAAAAACAAAAACAAAAAATTATGGTGAAGGTAGTCAATTGTACTTCATGACCTCTCCCTTAGAGGAAGGCAAACAAGAAAAGCAATGTTAAAGACTCCTTTCCATACTAATTAGAAAATTCTGACAAATGAGTAGCTTATCACCCAATTACCATCAAAACTCAGTGAAGTGAAAATGATTTTGATTCACTGAGAAATTTAAGGAAATCAAAATGAACCACAGTCTGCATTCTCTCTTCATCAAGATCATCACAGTTTTGCCTGAGAATAGCCTGACAATAGGCCTTGCCATAAACTCTTGCGGCTTGCCCCCACCCCCTCTTTCTTCAAGTTCAGCTATCCTTAGTTCCATGATAGCCCATGATCATGGAATAATTTTGTTTTGTTCACTAAGCTCTATTTCTCTGCCAGTGATAAGAAAATAAGAGACAAAATAGAACGGAAATGTAGCCCATGAAAATATTCTTTCCCCAAATAATAATCTTTCCCTCAACTATCACACAGCTTTCCCACTAGCTCATCTTGAGAATTACATAGCCAAAGGTTCAAAACAATGTCACTTCTACAACCCAGTGGCCACTGTCTTGGAGTAAGTACAGAAGTCTTCCCATATGATGAATTAGGCATCTTATATCATTCAAAAAGGAAAGAGGGCCATATCAGGTGCCAGGTGAGAGGAAGGAGGCATGGCTAACTTCAACCTGGGCCTGACTCTGCACCATTTACACATGGTTTATCAGTGCCAGATCCATAGTCAGGTTTGATGCTTACATTCCATTTTTTCCCCTTTTCATACTACCTTCACCTTTGCCTGGTCTTCTAAAAGGCAAGAAGCTAACATTTTATTTTGAATTCTGCAGAGTTGTTCAGTACTGGCCCAACTCCAAAGGTGAGAATGAAGATGCCTTTGGTAGTTCCTAGAGGCTGAGAACTGGCTCAGAGACATGTTTCAAAGTGGACCAGTCATACATGACCTCAAAGTAACTAGACTCAAAATATATTTCTTCTCACCCCACCACGCCATCAAGTGGATTTTGAAATTCACCTAAACCCATATTTGTACTTGGAGATATAGGCTAAGGAATGAATGAAATGTAGGCAGGCATTGAGTGAATTTATTTTAAGACACTCACCTCATTAAGGATTCCCCTCACAAAAGAACTTTGCAATGTGTTCAATAGCCAGAAACAAGGTTGGGAATGAGCTTGGACAGTGATAGAATCGGAACATGGAAATATATTGCATTGTGACGTTGTTTATATTCTTGCCTGGAATTTTGACGTAGTTCTTGTAGGCGTATTTAATTCTTGGGATGCTTGTACTTTATCCTCCTAAGGAAACCGTCAGTTCCTTGAGGTTGGGGAACTCAGTTTTTTGCTTCTCTGAATCCTCCATATTTCTGAGCACAGTATAAGTAAGATGGCAAACTCTGTAAAGGTAACTAATATCACTGTCTGTTTCACTGCAATATCTCTAGTACCTAGTAGAGTATCTGGCACATAGTGGAGACTAAATAAATATTGAATGAATGAATAAACGTGTCATCAGATACTTCATAACAGCTGTTGAATGAAAGAGTGAACTGATGCATAAATGTATGAGAACGAATCAATTCTTGAAATCTGGTGCTGGCATCCTTGAAGAGCCTAGGGTTATGGATGTGATTAGAATAGTTTACAGGAAGAAGGGCTACTAAAAGCATACCTACATTTGTATCTTTCATTCACAGAAGGAGGTGGTTTTTGCTGCCTTGATTTTTGCTGCTTGCTGAGTCTTAATCACCTGGTTATTAAAAATTGCTTCATATATTTTCCGTTCATTTCTCTCTTTTGCTCAGCTTCTGTGCTTTAGGGGTTCTTTTCCCACTAATGGGACTTGCTGTCTCTTAGCTCAATGTGACACTACTCTGAAGACCTTGGATCAGTTTCCATGGTTACTTCTTCTGGGATTCTCCCTTTGGAAACCTTGTGTTCTTTCCTTACCTTTAACTTCCGTCTGAGAAATTTAAATGCACACTTCAGGGTTCTCCAGAGTGTTAACATTCTTCCTAGAAATGCTTCAAACTACAGAGGAGAGAAATCAAGGACTTCACATTCCTTTTCTTCTGTTATAGATGGAATGGGGCACATGATTTTATTCTGAAACCCCTTGAAGGACAGAGAAATCTAGATATTTCTTGCAAAAAATAAATAAATAAAAAGACTTCCCCATACTGCCAAAGCCACAGTCTCCTTATTCCAAGTGATTCATATCACAAACATGGGCATTGCCATCAACGTCCAAGACTTTTCTTTCTTCTTTCCTTTTTTATTTCTTTCTTCTCCTCCTCCTTTCTTCTTTTTCTTCTTAATGAATCCTCATGCTAAACTATTTACTGATGTGTCTTGCCTTGAAGTGCCTTAAATGTGTTAGTGACTGAGAAAAAAATCAGAAAAGAGTAAGGCTAGTGGAAATTGGGGGACAAAGGCAATTTTCTTGTGAGGAATTTCAAAAACTGAATAGATTTATGAATTAAATTTGACTTTCTAAAGTCTTCTTCTCCTCCTGGGATTATTATTGAAAGTCTAAACAATGAGAAACTTCCAGAGAATCAAGCTCTGGACTCACGTTGGGTACACCCAGGATACACTTGTGGATCCCAATGGACTTCAAATAAATGTCTGAGCTATGCAGTCAGTAATAAAAAACACCCTGGGGGGACACCTCCCCTTTTTGTCTCCCTTCCACCTATCTATCCAGTCTTGTCTCTGTGCCCTCATTTCCCCCATACAATCTCTTATTCTTTCTTCAAACAGCTCCTAGTGAATTCTCTTCCCAGCTTCCAGTGGCCCAGCTAGTAAAATTAGAAGAAACCATGTCTAGTTCTTTCCAGTGGGGCTCCGTGTATTCAGCTGTTCTTCAGACCCCATGCTCCATGCATCTATCCTCTAGAGGTATGCTTGGCTCTGGAAAGAACATAAGGCAATCAGGCCTTTTCAATGGCTTACTGCTTCTGCCTAAACTGCAGGAAGTTTCACTGGATTCCTTTGTGGATATTCCTGTCTTTACAGGTCTTTACACTGTGGTCAGGCCTGTCCTGGTAGCATGGGCCCATCCCTATGCCACTTGGGAGCTGATATGGTTTGGCTCTGTGTTCCCACCCCAATCTTGTGTCCATTGTAATTGCCAGCACTGGGGGAGGGACCTGGCAGGAGATGATTGGATCATGGGGGTGGATTTCCCCCTTGCTGTTCTCATGATAGTGAGTGAGTTCTTACCAGACCTGGTTGTTTAAAAGTGTGTAGCACTTCCTACTTCTCTTTCTGTCCTGCTTTGCCATGGTAAAACATACTTGCTTTCCCTTCTCCTTCTGCCATGATTATGAGTTTCCTGAAGCTTCCCAGCCATACTTCCTGTACAGCCTGAGGAACTGTGAGTCAATTAAACCTCTTTCCTTCATAATTTACCCAGTCTCAGGTAGATCTTTATAGCCGTGTGGGAACGGACTAATATAGGAGCCCTCAGGGAGGAAGCAGCAGTAGTGGGGTTGGAATCTGGTAGCATTTTGGTAGGCATTATGGTGTAGTTGCTAAAAGTGCAGGCTCTGAAGCCAGGCCACTTGGGTTCACATTCTTGCTTCCTTGCTTACTAGCTGAGTAATCTTGGGCAAGTTGCTTAGCCTGTTTGTATCTGTTTTCTCATCTATAAGGTGGAGATGATAATAATCATACCTGGCTGTTCCAAGTATCAAATGAGTTAATCATATAAAGCACTTGGAATAGTGTATTGCACATGGTAAGAACCCAAAAAGTATTGTCTACTATTATTATCCACATCCAGCTTCTTTCTTTTCTTAGTGGAACAAGTACTGGTCAAAGTCCTGCTTCTGCCGCTTTGGGGCTATGTACTCTTAGAGCAACCCACATATTACAGCTTCCCTGCTATTCCCACCATGAACAGCCACAACTAAAGCTGGGCCTCAGTTTCCCCAAGATAGTTAGGAATGTTAAATGGGTTAATGGGCATGTAAGTACCTGAAAATGAATAATAGTGTGTTTTCCTTCTTGTTCTTTATGATCAAGAACAGATCTCTGGGTGATATCTGACATCTCTTTTTTCTCTCATATCTTTTTCTTTCCTTCACTCTTTGACTCCCTTCCTTCTTCTCTGACTTTCAACTCTTGTTCTTTTCCTACTTAATCTCGTATAACTATTTTGCCAAATTATGTCGAGCATGAGAAAAAATAAGGGCCCGAATGACCCTTTAAAAACATTGTTGAGTTTCCATCTCCGAGGTCCTCCTTTGGTGAGTATAGAGTGGCTGAAAGGAGGAGCCCAGTAGGCCTCCTCTTTCTGGGCCCAGGTAGCCTCAGCCAGGGCCAGTGAGGACCCAGTGTAGGGATCCTATTTCCCCTCTGCTCATTGGCCACTCATCCTGCTCAGCCTGGCTTGCTAACTACGACCTCAGGGGTTTCCATGAGCCTTCTTATGGTCTGGAGCTATTACATCTATCATATTACAGCTTTCCTCCATCCTCGCCATGCATGGCTGCAACTGATATCAGTGTTGAGAAGAATAGCCATTCTCTTCCCTTCTGTATCAGTTAGCTTATGGTGCATAACAAGTCACCCTAAAACTTAGTGGCTTGAAACAACAAGCTATTACTTAGGTTACAGAGTTGGCAATTTGGGGTAGGCTCAGCTGGGTGGGTCTACTGTTGCCTCAGTTGGAATTACTCATGTACCTACAGTCAGCTGCCACCCAGAAACATGGTTCTACTTCTGCAGACTGACTGGCTATAAGCTAGGATAAGGGGGGAAACTGCACCATATGTTTCTCATCATCTATCAGGCTAGCCCAGGCTTCTGCATATGGAGGTGGTGGCAGGGGCTTTAGGAGAAGTAATTGAAGGAAATCTCTAATATACATTTTTCAAGTCTTTGCTTTTGTCACAACTGCTATTGTTCCTTTGGCCAGAGCAAATCATGACCAAGCTCAGGGTCAGTATGAGAGGGGACTATCCAAGGGCTGGATACAGAGAGGTGTGAAAAAATCGAGGGCCACTACTGTAACAATCTGCCACACCTCCTGAGAATGCAGGACATGACAACTAATTTCAAAGTCCCTGTCACATATTTCCTCCATAGAGCCTAAGGCCCTCATGAAAATAGGGACAACTGGTGAAATATCTCAGAATTCACAAATTGGGGCCGGGCGCGGTGGCTCAAGCCTGTAATCCCAGCACTTTAGGAGGCCAAGACGGGCGGATCACGAGGTCAGGAGATCGAGACCATCCTGGCTAACCCGGTGAAACCCCGTCTCTACTAAAAAATACAAAAAACTAGCTGGGCGAGGTGGCGGGTGCCTGTAGTCCCAGCTACTCGGGAGACTGAGGCAGGAGAGTGGCCTAAACCTGGGAGGCGGAGCTTGCAGTGAGCTGAGATCCGGCCACTGCACTCCAGCCTGGGCGACAGAGCGAGACTCCGTCTCAAAAAAATAAAAATAAAAAAAATAAAAAGAATTCACAAATTGGATATGAACACTGGTTCTTCAAAATACGTTAGCCCTCTGTCAGATTGCCTTCAAATATAAATGTATGCTCTTTAAGAAAATCCAGGCTCTGAAAACAATTACATTAGCAGTGGCTCTTAACTTTTTTTTTTTTTTTTTTCCGGAGATGGGAAAGTAGTCACAAACTCCTTTCGGAATCTGATGAAAGCTTAGTACCTGCTCCTCAGAGAAATTCACACTTATGCATAGACACAGAATGTTGCTTATAATTTAATGGGATTCACAGATTCCCTGAAGTCAAACTCCAATTTAAGGAACCTTTCATCAGAGGGGGAATATATACTTTTATAAAAGAATTCCTCTGAATCCAAAAGGATTTGCCATAGGCTTGCTTATTTAAAGGAAATTGATTCATAAACTACACTGCCTCAGGTTTATCTAGAACACTTCCAAAAACATTAGTTTGGTTAGTTTGCTCTTCAATTAGGAAAAATTTAGTTTCCACTTGACTTTTCAGGAATTGCATTGATTAAAGTCCAGATGGGCTCCTTTAGATCTACTTCTGTGCCCGTGCAGACTGATTCTTACAGACATTTCATACATCATGTACCAATGCCAGGGAATGTGGCCAAGGCAAGTGAAAATATATAAGCCATTAAGAACATTTGTGGGTAGACTGGCTATAGGTTTAAACCATTCTTTCATAAGCATTAAAAAAAAAAACTAAGTTCCAAAGTCTAAGGGCTTTATTATATCATTTAAGGATGCTTTTGGTTGCAAGTAACAGATGACCCAACTAAAATGGGCTTAAACAATTAGATAAGCAGGCTCCAGGGCAGAGTTAGTGGCTCAATGACATGGTGGCTCTAATTCCACTTCTCAAATCTTCTCTTGGATTTCCCTCATGGTTCCAAGAGGACTGTGGCAATTCTGGGTGTTACACACAGGTGACAATTTCCAGAGGCAGAAGAAAAAAGAAACCTTTTCATGAGCAAGGGAAACCTTCCCAGAGACCTCCATTGGCTATTCTCCAGGTCTCAGAATTGTTAGCATAACAATATCCAAACTAGTCATTTTGCCAGATGCGGTGGCTCACGCCTGTAATCCCAGCACTTTGGGAGGCTGAGGCAGGTGGATCACTTGAGGCCAGAAATTCAAGACCAGCCTGGCCAGCATGGTGAAACCCGTTTCTACTAAAACTAAAAAAATTAGTCGGGTGTGGTGGCAGATGCCTGTAACCTCAGCTACTTGGGAGGCTGAGGCAGAAGAATTGCTTGAACCTGGGAGGCAGGAGGTTGCAGTGAGCCAAGATCGCACCATTGCACTCCAGCCTGGGTGACAAGAGTGAAACTGTCTGTCTCAAAAAACAAAAACAAAAACAAAACAAAACAAACAAACACACAAAAAAACTAGTCATTTGCAAGGGAAAGGCTAACACCCTGATTGGCGTTGACCAAAAAGTATTTCCTCCC
The DNA here is from genome assembly GCF_003255815.1 of Theropithecus gelada. NCBI lineage: Eukaryota > Metazoa > Chordata > Mammalia > Primates > Cercopithecidae > Theropithecus > Theropithecus gelada. Next base: position 38,922,219 of record NC_037689.1, read on the forward strand.
TGGCTCTGGGGAGAGGTGTGGCCTCCCCTGAAGGACATGGCTTCTGCTTGAAGGGTAAACAAAAATCAGTGTGTTCTTGGCAAAAAGAAGAGGATAGAATGGTCATTGGCTGGACAATCCACAGTGTCTGTCACAGTGCTGTTTAACTTAGTGCTCATTTTGAATGGGCAACCTGATCTTTTATGGAGCAAGAGAGAAGGAAAAGCTTTTGGTAACATAAGTCATGGGAGAAGTGACTTCTGAAATAGCACAAAGGCTGATTCCCAAACAGTTGGGAAAGAAGCCGATGGTCAACATAAAGGGGGAAATAAAGAATAACAGCTCAAAGATGAGGGAGTTGAGCAAAACAGTGTGCCGAAGAGGGCACTAATATAAGTTGGTGGCAGGAGGTGAATGTAGTGCAGAAAATAGAGTAAGAATGAGGCATAAAGATTAAATAGAAGCATGATTACAGAGGAGGAGAATGGCGAGTGCGTCACACATACTCAGCAAGATGGCAAAAGAGACTTTGAAGGGGAGTGGGATGCAGGGAGGGGCAATAGGATGGGGCCAAAATATTGAGCTGCTCATCTGTACTTGGCATGTGCTGGTTACTTAGAGTAGATGCTGAGCTGCTCTGTTTGAATCCCGTGGTCCTTTCAGAATGCTTTGGCCCACTTCCAACTGCAGGTGGTGTCTGCATGCCTGAGGGCTCTTTTCTGCCCCCTCCTACCTGCTAGACAGTATGAAGGTTGAGAAATTAACACCCTCCTGGAGTAGCCCTCAACTAATAACTCTTAGGAATTGGGATATAAATGCCCCAGTTCCCTCAACTCTTGTTTGAGATAATTCTGACTTAGAGGGTTTGACGCTGTTTCCCAGAGTTTTCCTGCAGGATGAAATCAGTTTCCCACTGTGGTAGCCAGCTTACCAATGCCCCCTTTATGGGCTGTCCCCCTTCCCTGCTTCGCTTCTCCCACTTCCCTACCAGTCTACTCTGCACCTCCCAAATAAACTAGTTGCATCTGAAGCCTGGTCTCATGATCTGCTTTATACCCAATTACCACAACAACCCTAAGGGTAGTAGGTATTATCAGCTCTAATGGATAGGTAAGGTAACAGACTTAGGCAGGTCAAGGAACCTTCTCAAGTTCATTCAGTTGGTAAGTGGCAGAGCTCAGATTGAAATACTGTCTGGGAAAAGCCCATTCTCTTTCCATAATAACAATTTGTATCTTGGTGATATTGAACAAGATGCTAAAGCAAAGACTGGAGGGCCTGGATGAAACTAAGAACTGTGGGACTGCTGTGCCACATGTCCACAACCTGTTCTAGGCAGCAGCTGGTTGCTTTAGGATTTACATCTATCAGGCATTTTCAGGCCAAAGTTCAAGAAGCCGAGACAACATGTCTGCTTGTAAGCATGGTGAGATGAGACAGACCAAAGACAGTAGTCACCCACAGTGTATCAAAGGACCGATAGAAGAACATGGACCCTGATTTCAAATTAGAATCTGAACCAGAACTAAGATGAGAACTCAGGGTCTGACAGACCATTGCCTATAGCTTGGACTACATGGAAGAGCTTTCCAGGCAAGAATGTGACCAGTGAAATATATCATACATGGTTGACCATTGAAGCAGTTTGATGGATGGGTTAGAAGATGGATTTTGGAGTCAGACAGATCTAGATTAGAATCTTATTCCATCACTTTCTAAATTTCCATTGTTCTGGCAGCTCCCCACCTCCAAAACTTAAATCTCTCTGTTTCTTTTCTAAGGGCATTTACTGACATCACTGGAGACTGCTCAGCCACAAGTAGGTACAATTCAGAATCATTGGGTGGGTTAACACCCCTGGAGGAACTCTCAACCAATGAGGAATGGAAGTCAGTGGATACATGCTGCAGCCTCTCCATATTCCAGTGGGATGATTCTGAAGGGTTTTTTTATTCCAAAAAATTTTGATTTCTCAAAGGGTCCCCAGCAGAATTGAGCCTCAGTTGCCCAGAACTCTAACCCACTCATTAATGCACTTATTTATTGGTTTTTGTACCATTCCTATGTCACTATTACCAAGTTGCTTAATTTTCTTAAGCCTATGAAATTCAAATCACACCATCATCACAGAGTTGCCGTGAGGGATGGAAAGAGCTCCTATGTGTAGAGTGGTCTGTACATAATAAGCATTCAAATAAGAACATGGTTATTATTGATTCCTTGTTTTCAGCGGTTAAGCTCCATCTCTGCACCCCCAGTTCGTCCACTAGGTGGCAGAATATCAACATTCATCATCCATGGATGGCATGTCTCTTAGAGTAAGTAAAATAAGTAAATTAGAGACTCTGAGGGACCATGGCCAGTGTGACATGAGAAGGGCAAGCCTATGATTAAAAAGCAACCCAAATAAAGAAAGTGGTGCCCTGAAATTCCAGCCTCAGTCAGATCATTGTCTGACTTACGGCTTTGAAAGGTAGAGACTGTTGGATGAATTCCCAAAGCAACATGGAGAACCTGTGTGAGAGAAGCAGGTGGAGTCTGTTTACAAAAAATTACTGGGTACCATTTTCCCATGCCTGGGATAATCCCAAGTCATGGGAGATGGTGGAGGAATGGCAAAGAGCCAAGGAAAACACAAACAATCACACAAACAAAGTAGAACTTGGAAAGGATTCATGTGATCCTGTGGTCAGTTTTGGGGCAAAAACCTTACAGGATTATTTGTTATTCCTTTTGGTAAGATGTTTGTATCACTGGACAAACCATACTAGCTGAGGATTCATCAACTCTCTGGTTAAAGAGTGGGAAGGATGGACATTTATCCACTGGCTTCCATTCCTCCTTGGCTGAAGGTTCACCCTGGCGTATTAACCTCACCATACATGCAAGGAGTTAAGATGCGGGTATTTAAGGCAGGAAGCTATTGGCATGTTAGAAACTGTCTACCACACCTACTGATGAATTAGGTGGGAAGATAAGATATGGGGTAGGGGCGTCAACAATGACTGCCACAGCACTGCTTTTCAGAATTTAGGGTATATGCAAATTACCTGAAGATCTTGTTAGGTTGTGGATTCTGATTCTATAGGTTTTGGGTGGTGACGAAGATTCTGCCCTTATAACAAGCTCCCAGATGATGTTGATGCTGCTGGTCCATGGACTGTATTTTGAGAAACAAGGGCTAAGCTATTCTTTAAACCAGTCTTGCTGTTTATTTTATCATCCCACATCATTGTTAACCCAAAAAACACTGCAGGTACTAGGACCCTTGAACTTTGGTCTTTCCCTCTCTGGACTTTCAAAATGGGGGGCTTGGATTAGGTGAGCTATTCCTAATTGGGATAGTGGATGTTGGGAGGATAGGAGAGAGGAATTTTAAAAATGGCATTTCAATATTTAGAAAACACTGAGTTTTTTTTTTTAACTACAAAAAAGTAAAGTAGGAACAAATCTTCTGAGCTGGCCAAGATCCACAGAGCGCAACTCCAGTTCCACATCTCCTGGTTTCCTGAAGATGACCTAGAGATTTTCATTTTCACATAAAGGAAGGTATTGGTTCTAAAAGGTTGAGAAAGACTGGATTTAAAGATCCATAAGACCTCATTCAGGTCTAATATCTTTACACTGCATTTTATATAAACCTATTATATTGTTATATCAAATTGCCAACTAATGTCTGTCTTCCCCATTGGCCTAGAAGCTTCTCTAAACAGGGATTCATCTGCATCTCTATCACCCACTATAGTGCCTGGCACATATTAGATGCTTAGTAAATCCTTGAATGTGTGCATGAGTCTATGGATTTCTTAGCTCTAAAAAAATTGTGATGCTACACATGAGGTTGAGCTACACTCTGCCTTTTCAAAAATGTCTTTCAAGATATTTTTTGATCTATATGGTACTAATCTCTTTGAGGTTTTATTGTAATGGAATTCTAGCCATATATAACTCTATGTCCAGAATTTAATAACTCTATTAAGTAATGAGAGCTGCTCCAGGGCAAGTACCATTTAGTGACGTCTAAATGACTATTCTTTGGCAGAAGAAATGGTTGAAAATGGTGCTTTAGCCTGGATGTAGTAGCTCACCCCTGTAATCCCAGCACTTTGGGAGGCCAAGGTGGGTGGATTGCCTGAGCTCAGGAGCTCGAGACCAGCCTGGGTAATATGGTGAAACCCATCTCTATAAAAATACAAAAATTAGCTGGGCGTGGTGGTGCACGCCTGTAGTCCCAGCTACCTGGGCGGCTGAGGTAGGAGGATCATTAGAGTCCAGGAGGTTGAGGCTGCAGTGAGCCAAGATCGTGCCACTGCACTCCAGCCTGGGTGACAGAGCAGAACTCTGTCTCAAAAAAATATATATATAAATATAAATAAATAAATTTTTAAAAAGAAAGGAAAAAGAAAGAAAAGGTGCCTTGGAGTAAGAAACATCTGCCCTGGTTTGCCATGGAAGAGGAGTCTGTGGAGTACATTTGGATGGGCTTTGCCTGATTGAGCTTGCCTGGGAGAGGCGGAGGCACCACTAATTACATGTCTTGCGTTATGGGTTGGAAATAGATACACGGAGCAAATGCTCTGGCCCACAAAGCCCCAAAACGCAATGAAAGCAACGTAGACTTCAAATTCATTTTCAAAATTCCCAGCAATGCAGAGCAGAGTCAGCTATATGATTTTTCCTCTTGTTTTAACGTGGCACTTAAGACACAAAAGAATAAACCGACTGAAGATCTGAAAATCAACTTGCAAATCCAGAAAAATAGTGACAAAAAATTATAGAAAGTGACTATGTTAACATGTAATTTTAATAATTAGTAACTCTCTTGGGTCCTTGCTGTTCTTGAAATAGGTCAGCACCATTGCTTTGTTTGACTTTATACAAACTTGATTACACTCAGTTAAAAATTGCCCTTCTCCAGGTAGGTCTCAGTTATATGACAGCCAAAGGGATCTTCCTACAGGGAACTTGGGAGGCTGAGGCAGGAGAATCACCTGAGCCTGGGAGGTTGAGGCTGCAGTAAGCTGTGATCACGCCACTGCATTCCAGCCTGGGTGACAGAGTGACTAAATAAGAATACTAGTAATAATAATAATATTAGAAAGAAAGGGAAGACAGTGGTAAAAGCAGCAGGCACAATGAGAAACTCAAATGGGCAGTGAATGGGATAAGTGAGGAGCCCTGTCTTGAGGTTCAAAAGAGATACTCTATAATTACAGAATGGGGAGTCCAGCTTAGCAGCAGCCCATAAAAGTAAAAGCTAAGAGGGTTCAGACAATCTCAAGAAACCAACAATGAAATGCAGGTGCTCAATGGCTAAATATCTGTGGCAGAAGTAGTTGGACTACATTTCCCAGCCTCCCTAGCAGTTGGGTGTGGCCATGTGACTGAGTTCTGGCCAACAGAATGTGAGCAGAAGTGAGGTCCTCTATTTCCAGATCTGGCCCATAAATATTGTCCACACATGCTCCTCTATATTTTTTCCTTTTTTATCTTTGTTGTTGAGACAGGTCTTGCTCTGCAGCCAGGCTGGAGTGCAGTGGCACAATCTCGGCTCACTGCAATCTCTGCCTCCCGAGTTCAAGCGATTCTCCTGCTTCAGCCTCCAAAGTAGCTGTGATTACAGGTGCACACTACCACCCCCAGTTAATTTTTGTGTTTTTTAGTAGAGATGAGGTTTCACCATGTTGGCCAGTCTGGTCTTGAATTCCTGGCCTCAAGTGATTCACCTGCCTTGGCCTCCCAAAGTGCTGGGATTATAGGCATGAGCCACCTCACCTGACTCTCCCTATCTTGACACAAATAAAACAGGTGACTTGGGAAGCTGTGTGTTGGATATAACAGAGCCACAAGGTGGAAGAGTCCACTGCTGGGAGTAGAGCTGCTTGACAATCAGAAGTTTATGTGAGAGAGAAATAAACCTTTATTAAGGTGTTGAGATATTGCAGTTTATCTGTTTCATTAATTAAATATATAGTCATTGGCTGTATTAATAGAGGGATTGTAGGAAGAGCAAAGGAGGGTGCAGTTTTGCTATTCTGTAGGAGGGATTTGGTGAAACATGCACATACATGAAAAACAAGAATGATAAGGAAGTGAGAAATGATCTACTGGGGAGTCTAAAAGCAAGGATTTTCAGCCTAAAGAAAACTTTGGTGTAGAATAATAAGGGCATATAATATCTATCTTTAAAGTTTTAGAAGTATGTCACAAGGAAGAAGGTTTAGACTTATGCTGAGGCATTCCAGAGAGCAGTGCTAGGAGCAAGATTTGGTCTCAATATAAAGAACTTTCCAGCTGGGCACAGTGGCTCATGCCTGTAATCCCAGCACTTTGGGAGGCTGAGGCGGGAGGATCATTCGAGGTCAAGAGTTCGCAACCAGCCTGACCAACATGGTGAAACCCCCTCTCTACCAAAAATACGAAAACATTAGCCAGGTGTGGTGGTGCATCCCTATAGTCCCAACCACTCGGGAGGTTGAGGCAGGAGAATCACTTGAACCTGGGAGGCGGAGGTTGCAGTGAGCCGAGATTGCACCACTGCACTCCAGCCTAGGCAACGGAGTGAGACTCCATCTCAAAAAAAAAAAAAGAAAGAAAAAAAAAAAAAAGAACTTTCCAATAATTAGCACTTTCCCAAAGTGAACTGGCCTTTCTTAAAGCCTTCTTCATCTTTGGTGGAGGCTGTTGATTAACCATTCAGCATCCATTTACCCCTCCTTCTCTGACCACAGAACGCCAATTTTGTTGAAGTATTGTCCTCATGTGATTATGGGAAAGGGAACTCCAAGCCCAGTTCTAGGGATGGATCCTGATCAGTCCAAGCCATTCGGCACATGGCATTCTCTTAGTGGCTCTTGCTTGCCCAAAGGTTTGTACATACCCTAAGCCGACCCAGTCAGACTTAAAGGAAGGTCTTGTATTTCATGGTTAGGAGAGAGGGTTTCCCCCTCTCCTGCTGGACATTCATCAGAACTCATTAGTCTTGACTGTCACTGACAGCCATCTTGTGGCCATGAGGGAAACCAGCTTTAGGATGAAACCAGCACTGAGGATGGCAGAGCAGAGAGATGAAAAGAACCTGTCCATTAAGCTGCTGATCATCCTGGGCCTGAAGGCTCTTCTACCCTTTGATTTCACTTTGAGTTGGAGTTTCCGTTATTTCTAATTTGAAACATTCTAACTGATACATGGATCCTGAAGAGGTTGAGGAATACAGGTTAAATATTGCCTTGTTATCAGAACTGTTGGAGGGTTATTCTATCCCAGGCAAGTAGGCAGGCCTCTCAGGGTACATCCAACTCTGAGACTCATAAACTCTGGTAAAGGACATACAGCTAACTTCATTTAAATTAAAACATAGGCTTCCTTACAAGTGTCTGGAAATCCGTTTTGTTACAATCATGTGTTGGATTTTGGCAGTTACACATTTGACCTCCTCCCTTCCTGCCTCCATTTCCATTTATAGGAAGTTTCCTGTAACAGAGACAATTCTTTGTCCACTGAAGATCTGAACTTTCAGAGTATAGATTTATTTATTTATTTATTTATTTAGAGACAGAGTCTTCCTCTGTCACCCAGTCTGGAGTGCAGTGGCATGATCTCAGCTCACTGCAACCTCCGCTTCCCGGGTTCAAGCAATTCTCCTGCCTCAGCCTCCCGAGTAGCTGGGACTACAGGCACCTGCCATCACGCCCAGCCATTTTTTTGTATTTTTAGTAAAGATGGGGTTTCACTGTGTTAGTCAGGATGGTCTCAATCTCCTAACCTTGTGATCTGCCTGCCTTCGCCTCCCAAAGTGCTGGGATTACAGGCATGAACCACCGCACCCGGCCACGGAGTGTAAAATTATTGATGGAAGCAGCTGCTTACTAGGAATTACATTTCCTAAGTCTCCTTACATGTAGTTGAGGCCAGAGACTTGTTCTCCCCAATGGAACAGTAGCAATAGTGATATATATCACATCTGGGTCAAGAAACTTAAGCAGTGAGTGTACCTTCATTGTCTTTGTTCATTCTCCAATTGAATACAAAGGACTCTAAAGCCCAAGAGGAGGGTGGAGCCACAATATGGAAGGGATCTGGGCAGTGAATAATCATGTGGAATGTTGACCACCAACCAGAAATACTTGTGTTGTACAGTTACATGACTGAGAAATGCACTTTCATTGTGTTAAGCTGTTAAACCTTGGGGTTCGTTCGTTGCTGCAGTTAGCATTGCCCTAACTGATACACCTCCATTGTGCATGGTCTCAGTAGGAGGGCCATAGCCATCTCGGCCACCTGCTCATGCTCTCATTACAGAAGCTGAAGGGGTCCAGCCTGGTTCAGCTGCTCCCTGGTTCAGCCTACATTTAAATAGGCAATTAGACACTTGCTCCTGGGATACTGAGTCTCAAATAAGGGACACAAAGATGCAGGGAAAGTTAAGAATCAAACATTTAACAGTGGTAACAAAAACTTGAGGAAAATATGGTGCTTATGGCAATTGAGCTTTGACTGAGGTTTCTGCTACTTCAGGAACACACTTGGGTCCTGATGGTTGTCCAAGCATTGTCCTCCAGCTTCTCATTGATTCTGTTAGCTCCTGATAGCCAGCTAATTAATTTCCCCTTTGCTTAAAATAATCAGAGTTATTTTCTTGCTTGTAATCACTTTGGTGTGCATAATAAGTGAAGGCTCTCCCTAACAAAATTCTGTATTTATCTCAGCATTTACCTGCCCTACTACCTTAGTTTCATGATCTAACAGCAGTTGAAGTTGGCACCTCTCAATTTCCTCCTTTCATTGACTGCCTGTCCGATAATCAAGTGATTATTTTTTTTTTTCCTTTGTTGACAGTTTGGTCTCTGTCCCAGCTTTCAGCAATTATTTTCCTCTCTTGCCTTACTTACAGATTGTCCTCACCTACGCATTTTCATGACATTTCTACTTGTTAACCATTTCTAGCATTGAGTTGTACCATCCAATTAGCAATCTGTAACATTTTTCTGATGGTAGATGGGCATAGTTGGCAGAGAAAGCACTGAACCCATTGTCTTAGACACCTGTTTCTGTTACTTACAAGATATGTGACCCTGGGCAAATCATTGAACTTGACTGTCCCAGAGACTTGTTTTGCAAAGTATTACAATAAAAGACTATACGAAAATCTCAGATTAGTTACAATGATAGCAGTTAATTAAAAGCTAAATAGCTAGAGAAATACAGTTGGAGAGAAGGTAGGAAAGTATGAAGGCAGGAAATCTATGACCTTGCCTGCGAAGTCAGGAAGTGAGGGCCAGGAATCAAGGAGGGACTATTCGTTGGTACATGCAGACTGCCACCAGCTGATGGGAACTACACAATTACGTTTTTCTTTTTCAGCTGACTTTATACTTTTGGTTCATCCTTAAATACCACTCCTGAAGAGAATCCAAGATGAGCAGTGGCCCTGCTTCAACATTTTATCCACTCCTTACACACAGTGAATACAAGACCAATTTGGTACCCCACAGCTATCTTTTACATCATTCAATTTAATTTCTCAATTACAAATTCTTTTGCAACATCTCTGATTAGCTGTTCATATTTGGAACTGAACTGCATTAAAAACTCCACCTCTGCCTCCCAAGGTGTACTAGGGACAAGATTTGGTTCCTTCTAACACTGGGCCTCAGTTTCCTCATCTGCAAAATGGGGTAGCTAAACTGAAGCCCCCAGGGTTCAGTCTGGGGTCCCAGTGCACTGTGGTGCTGGAACACGATCTTGTGACTCCTGAACATCTGCTTAGACTCCAGATGGAGTTAGCTCAGCCTCCTCTGCCTTGTGTCTTAGATGAGCCATCTATGCAGATGTTTTGTACACTGGGTACATGATTTCAACAACTTGACCACAAACAGGGCTTCCTTCATGAGTTCCCATGTGTCGAGGCCTCTCTTTGTCATCCAGTGTCCAGCCTGCCTTTGTCTTCTCACTGTTCTTTCTCTTCAGCTGCCTCATGTACACGTCTGCCCTTTCCCTTTACTTCCTCAAAGCAAAGGATGAACTGCCTGGAGTTTTTCCTCTTGCTGAATACCTTCTCTTCCCTTCACTGGGGTGGAGATTGTTGTCATGGAAACCTACAGCCAAAGGTTCTAAGGTCGACACTAAATCCAGCCAAATGGACTCATATACATGGCTGCAGAAGGTCAGGACAGAATGTTTCTCCAAAACTGAAGATTTGCTAATAAAAAACACAGTATTTAGCTGCTCTGACAACTTTTCATAAAATTTTCCCTCTTTTCTCTAGGAGTCACTTGACAAATAAGAGAGGACGGGGGCCAATTTAGTTCAATTTGCTAATCTTTTTGAATGTTTTTATAGATAGATGCATTCATCTCGGGCCATCTTTTGCCTTTGAAAAAATTATCTTCTCCTCTAAAGCATATTCTCTTGAACGTTACCCAAGAGGAAAACAGAAATGCAGGAAACATGAGCTTAAATAACTAATAATATTCAGATAATATTAATCAGATATTATTCAAATAAATATTTTGAGCAGTATCCTCTTCTAGCCACACCTATATACACATACCTACACCCTTTTCTAACTACCTCCCCATATAATCAGATGAAACTTGAAGAAAAAAAAGTAATGACTCCATAGAGTTTGGAAAATGCTGGGTTAGCTCTGCCTTTCTGATTATTCCACATAGGTCCAAGGCCAAGTAGAGAAGCAGTTGGTTAAGGACAATATGGTACCATGGGGAGTTGGAGGGTTATGGAATGCCTGAGCCAGGCAAATTCTTTTCAAGTAGAGCCTACAATAATGGAAAATAAGGAGGTTTAGAATGTAGGAATTCCAGCACTTTAGGTGCCATCATGAAACATTAGGAGCACCCGGGGCCCCAGGATTCAGGCGAGCTCTCCGTTTGAGGCTTGGAATAAAAGGCATGTTGCTAACTGTGACAAGGCTGAAAGGATCCATGCACAGCCTAGGAGCAGAAAGGATCTGCTCCTAGGCTGTCACACTGTATTTGTGTCTGCCTGAACTGTTCTGAAAAGATCCTCCTTTTCTGAATCACTAAGACCCCCAGACAATAGAGGAATGGAGTGGCGACGCTCCCTGTGCTAAGCAACAGATTGGAGATGGGGGAGTGGGAGTGGGAGCTTTTATCTTGGCTCTGTTACAGCCACCACTGAACCCAACGCTAATGGCCTCAGCTTCCTTGGCTACTCGGGTGGGGGTGGTCAAAGACAGTAAGTCACAATGTGATACGCCGCCCCCTCCACTTTAAGCTACTATCATTTCTCACTGGGGTTTTAGCAGCAGCCTTTCACTTGGTCTCCTTGTTTCCACTCTTAACCTCCCTATAGCCTACTGTCTACCCACACCAAAGCCAGAGTGATCCTCACAAAATACAAGTCAAATTATGTCCCTCCTCTGTTCAAACCCCTCCGATGGTGGCTTCCTGGTATTTTTACTATAACTTACAAGGTCCTACACAATCTGCCCCACACCTCCATTACTTTTCTAACCTCATGAACTATTATCTTCTCCCTCTGTTACTTTGTTCCAAATATACTAGCATTCTCACTTGAACTTTCAATTCACACTTCTGAGCTTCTGCAATTGCTGTTTCCTCTGCCTTGAATGGTCTTTCAGCAGCTACCTGCATTACTTGTTGCTTCATCTACTTCAGATCTTTTCTCAGATGCCATCTTCCCAATGAGGCCTTCACTTATCACCTTATTTAAAATTGTGCTTTATTTAAAATTGATGTCACCAGTGGTGGAATAGGAAGCTCCTAACTCTCCCTCCACCAATGGACACACCAAATAAACATCTATCCATGGATCAGTTCCCTCTGAGAGAAAGTCAGAGACTGGTCAAGAGACTTCTACCCCACCAGGCAACTGAGAAAACATTCACCTCAAATGATACGCCTGGGTACGGACACCACCTCAGGCACTGTGCCAAAAAATTGAGAAAGGAATCCCCAACACCCAGTTTCTTCCTATGGAGAGGAGGATCTGGATCTCACATATAGGGCCCAAGCCCTAAGTTTCCCCATGGTTTGACTCTTCATTCACCAACTACAAAAGCAGAGAGGATTAGACACACTCATGTCCCCTAGACCATAACAAAAAAAAAAGTGGTGAGTTTATACTGGTGCACGAGCACTTCCAGGGACCTCATCCCCCTGGGAACAGTGCAAAGTAGGGGCTTAAAAAAACACAGCCATCTGTCTGGGTTTGAGAAACATCCCTCCAGCAGCTGCCTGACAGCCTGGCTTCTAACTTGCATCAGGAAGTTAAAGAGACAGTCAAGTATTAACCTGCTGCCAGCCTTGGAAGAGTTTGCACTCACATCAAGCACCCCAACTCTTACAACGTCCACCTAAGAGATTACATACTAAATCTCCTAGCTCTGGGAGCAGAAGGAACTAGCATGCATGTGTCTCTCTAGACTGCAGGGAGAGCAGCAGTGGCTTTATGCCAGCCTGCAAGCTTTTAAAGAGACTCCATCCCCACTGGGATCAATGCTGAGAAGCAGTCTGTTTCTCTCCAGAAGGGGTTTATAAAGCATCCCTCCAGTAGCTAACTGGTGGTCTGACTTCTAACTAACTTACATTGGAGAGTTAAAGGGACAGTCAATAACCCACCACCAGCCTAGGAAGAATTTGCATTCATAATAAAAGCCCCAACTCTTACCTGCATTTACAATAAATCTCCTAGCTCTGAGAGCAGAAAGGACCAGCATACATATGTATCTCTAGGTCACAGGAAAAAAAGCATTTTTAAACAGGTATGCAAGTACCTTCAGGGAATTTATCCCCCTGGAGTGATTCAGAGAAGGGGCCTCCAAAAACACAACTCCCTGTTTCTCCCCAGTAAGGGTTTATGACACACATCAGGAGCCCCAGTTTTCAAAGCTGCCTCCTGAAGGACTCTATCGTCAACTTAGTAGCTCTGGGAACAGAAGGGACTAGGCATATGCTGGTATCCCTTGATCCAAGAACAAAGAGATGGTTTTAAAGGGCAATCCAAACATTCCCAGGGACTATGTCTCCTTGGAGCAGTGCAGGAAAGGAGCAGGAATGTGCAGCTCTCACCTTTCCAGAAGGGGCTTATGACACACACTTCCAGTGGCTACTTGATGAGCTAGTCTCCAATGAACTTGCATTGGGGAATTAACAAGGCAAACAAACAATAGCCCTTTGGTAGCCAGAGTCAGAGCTTGGCACTTCATGGGACCTCCACCTGGATTACCTCAAAGATAAATCCAGGCCTATCTATTCTTTTTGGAAGGAATTTGGCTATGCACAGAGTGTCATGACCTAGCTCTGGAAGTCAAGTGGGCTTTGTGACCCTGAGTGACCCAAGATCATAGAAGACAAAGAGGTGGAATATAACAAGTTTACACCCAGTAGCTAGTCCTCCAGGATGAGAAGGTGCAACCTGAAAGTGAGTCCAATTATTTACCACAGCTCTTCTCTCTAGCTTAGTGCAGAGAGAGTTGGAGATAAAAGCTCACATCCAGCCTCATCATAAAGATAGAAAAAAAATGCAACACTTCCAACACCCCAACCCTTCCAGCTACATTTGAATACCCTGGATGCTGTCATATCAGTCTTGGGGTACTGACAAGACATAGCACATCCTAAGCTCCAGGGGACCACCAAAAACAGAGATGGTAGTCTGGACAAACACAAAAATTAGAGAGGTATCTTAACATTTCTGGCCAGCTGGATTGGTGAAAACCTTCTCCTACACAAGGCTAGTCTAACAAGACAGAGAGAAGTAAGTGGCTTATAAAATGCACAGAAACGAACTGGGTGGAGCTCACAGCAGATCAAGGAGTCCTGCCTGTCTCTGTAGACTCCACCTCTGGGGACAGGGCACAGCTAAACAAAAACAACAACAACAACAACAACAAAAAGCAGCTGAAACCTCTGCAAATGCAAACGACTCTGTCTGACAGCTTTGAAGAGAGCAGTGGATCTCCAAACATGGACGTTGAGATCTGAGAAGGGACAGACTGCCTGCTCAAGTGGGTCCCTGACCCCTGAGTAGCCTAACTGGGAGACATCCCCCACTAGGGGCAGACTGACACCCCACACCTCACAGGGTGGAGTACACCCCTGAGAGGAAGCTTCCAAAGCAAGAATCAGACAGGTACACTTGCTGTTCAGCAATATTCTATCTTCTGCAGCCTCTGCTGCTGATACCCAGGCAAACAGGGTCTGGAGTGGACCTCAAGCAATCTCCAACAGACCTACAGCTGAGGGTCCTGACTGTTAGAAGGAAAACTAACAAACAGGAAGGACACCCACACCAAAACCCCATCACTACGTCACCATCATCAAAGACCAGAGGCAGATAAAACCACAAAGATGGGGAAAAAGCAGGGCAGAAAAGCTGGAAATTCAAAAAATAAGAGCGCATCGCCCCCTGCAAAGGAACGCAGCTCATCGCCAGCAATGGATCAAAGCTGGATGGAGAATGACTTTGACGAGATGAGAGAAGAAGGCTCCAGTCCATCAAACTTCTCAGAGCTAAAGGAGGAATTACGTACCCAGCGCAAAGAAACTAAAAATCTTGAAAAAAGAGTGGAAGAATTGATAACTAGAATAATTAATGCAGAGAAGGCCATAAACGAATGGACAGAGATGAAAACCATGACACGAGAAATACGAGACAAATGCACAAGCTTCAGTAACCGACTCGATCAACTGGAAGAAAGAGTATCAGCGATTGAGGATCAAATGAATGAAATGAAGCGAGAAGAGAAACCTAAAGAAAAAAGAAGAAAAAGAAATGAACAAAGCCTGCAAGAAGTATGGGATTATGTGAAAAGACCAAATCTACGTCTGATTGGGGTGCCTGAAAGTGAAGGGGAAAATGGAACCAAGTTGGAAAACACTCTTCAGGATATCATCCAGGAGAATTTCCCCAACCTAGTAGGGCAAGCCAACATTCAAATTCAGGAAATACAGAGAACGCCACAAAGATACTCCTCGAGAAGAGCAACTCCAAGACACATAATTGCCAGATTTACCAAAGTTGAAATGAAGGAAAAAATCTTAAGGGCAGCCAGAGAGAAAGGTCGGGTTACCCACAAAGGGAAGCCCATCAGACTAACAGCAGATCTCTTGGCAGAAACTCTACAAGCCAGAAGAGAGTGGGAGCCAATATTCAACATTCTTAAAGAAAAGAATTTTAAACCCAGAATTTCATATCCAGCCAAACTAAGTTTCATAAGTGAAGGAGAAATAAAATCCTTTACAGATAAGCAAATGCTTAGAGATTTTGTCACCACCAGGCCTGCCTTACAAGAGACCCTGAAGGAAGCACTAAACATGGAAAGGAACAACCAGTACCAGCCATTGCAAAAACATGCCAAAATGTAAAGACCATCGAGGCTAGGAAGAAACTGCATCAACTAACGAGCAAAATAACCAGTTAATATCATAATGGCAGGATCAAGTTCACACATAACAATATTAACCTTAAATGTCAATGGACTAAATGCTCCAATTAAAAGACACAGACTGGCAAACTGGATAAAGAGTCAAGACCCATCAGTTTGCTGTATTCAGGAGACCCATCTCACATGCAGAGACATACATAGACTCAAAATAAAGGGATGGAGGAAGATCTACCAAGCAAATGGAGAACAAAAAAAAGCAGGGGTTGCAATCCTAGTCTCTGATAAAACAGACTTTAAACCAACAAAGATCAAAAGAGACAAAGAAGGCCATTACATAATGGTAAAGGGATCAATTCAACAGAAGAGCTAACTATCCTAAATATATATGCACCCAATACAGGAGCACGCAGATTCATAAAGCAAGTCCTTAAAGACTTACAAAGAGACTTAGACTCCCATACAATAATAATGGGAGACTTCAACACTCCACTGTCAACATTAGACAGATCAACGAGACAGAAAGTTAACAAGGATATCCAGGAATTGAACTCATCTCTGCAGCAAGCAGACCTAATAGACATCTACAGAACTCTCCACCCCAAATCAACAGAATATACATTCTTCTCAGCACTACATCACACTTATTCCAAAATTGACCACATAATTGGAAGTAAAGCACTCCTTAGCAAATGTACAAGAACACAAATTATAACAAACTGTCTCTCAGACCACAGTGCAATCAAACTAGAACTCAGGACTAAGAAACTCAATCAAAACCGCTCAACTACATGGAAACTGAACAACCTGCTCCTGAATGACTACTGGGTACATAACGAAATGAAGGCAGAAATAAAGATGTTCTTTGAAACCAATGAGAACAAAGATACAACATACCAGAATCTCTGGGACACATTTAAAGCAGTGTGTAGACGGAAATTTATAGCACTAAATGCCCACAAGAGAAAGCTGGAAAGATCTAAAATTGACACTCTAACATCACAATTAAAAGAACTAGAGAAGCAAGAGCAAACGCATTCAAAAGCTAGCAGAAGGCAAGAAATAACTAAGATCAGAGCAGAACTGAAGGAGATAGAGACACAAAAAACCCTCCAAAAAATCAATGAATCCAGGAGTTGGTTTTTTGAAAAGATCAACAAAATTGACAGACCGCTAGCAAGACTAATAAAGAAGAAAAGAGAGAAGAACCAAATAGATGCAATAAAAAATGATAAAGGGGATATCACCACCGACCCCACAGAAATACAAACTACCATCAGAGAATACTATAAACACCTCTACACAAATAAACTAGAAAACCTAGAAGAAATGGATAATTTCCTGGACACTTACACTCTCCCAAGACTAAACCAGGAAGAAGTTGAATTCCTGAATAGACCAATAGCAGGCTCTGAAATTGAGGCAATAATTAATAGCCTACCAACGAAAAAAAGTCCAGGACCAGATGGATTCACAGCTGAATTCTACCAGAGGTACAAGGAGGAGCTGGTACCATTCCTTCTGAAACTATTCCAATCAATAGAAAAAGAGGGAATCCTCCCTAACTCATTTTATGAGGCCAACATCATCTTGATAGCAAAGCCTGGCAGAGACACAACAAAAAAAGAGAATTTTAGAGCAATATCCCTGATGAACATCGATGCAAAAATCCTCAATAAAATACTGGCAAACTGGATCCAGCAGCACATCAAAAAGCTTATCCACCATGATCAAGTGGGCTTCATCCCTGGGATGCAAGGCTGGTTTGACATACGCAAATCAATAAACGTAATCCAGCATATAAACAGAACCAAAGACAAAAACCACATGATTATCTCAATAGATGCAGAAAAGGCCTTTGACAAAATTCAACAACCCTTCATGCTAAAAACTCTCAATAAATTCAGTATTGATGGAATGTATCTCAAAATAATAAGAGCTATTTATGACAAACCCACAGCCAATATCATACTGAATGGGCAAGAACTGGAAAAATTCCCTTTGAAAACTGGCACAAGACAGGGATGCCCTCTCTCACCACTCCTATTCAACATAGTGTTGGAAGTTCTGGCTAGGGCAATCAGGCAAGAGAAAGAAATCAAGGGTATTCAGTTAGGAAAAGAAGAAGTCAAATTGTCCCTCTTTGCAGATGACATGATTGTATATTTAGAAAACCCCATTGTCTCAGCCCAAAATCTCCTTAAGCTGATAAGCAACTTCAGCAAAGTCTCAGGATACAAAATTAATGTGCAAAAATCACAAGCATTCTTATACACCAGTAACAGACAAACAGAGAGCCAAATCATGAATGAACTTCCATTCACAATTGCTTCAAAGAGAATGAAATACCTAGGAATCCAACTTACTAGAGATGTAAAGGGCCTCTTCAAGGAGAACTACAAACCACTGCTCAGTGAAATAAAAGAGGACACAAACAAATGGAAGAACATACCATGCTCATGGATAGGAAGAATCAATATCATGAAAATGGCATACTGCCCAAGGTAATTTATAGATTCAATGCCATCCCCATCAAGCTACCAATGAGTTTCTTCACAGAATTGGAAAAAACTGCTTTAAAGTTCATATGGAACCAAAAAAGAGCCCGCATCTCCAAGACAATCCTAAGTCAAAAGAACAAAGCTGGAGGCATCACGCTACCTGACTTCAAACTATACTACAAGGCTACAGTAACCAAAACAGCATGGTACTGGTACCAAAACAGAGACATAGACCAATGGAACAGAACAGAGTCCTCAGAAATAATACCACACATCTACAGCCATCTGATCTTTGACAAACCTGAGAGAAACAAGAAATGGGGAAAGGATTCCCTATTTAATAAATGGTGCTGGGAAAATTGGCTAGCCATAAGTAGAAAGCTGAAACTGGATCCTTTCCTTACTCCTTATACGAAAATTAATTCAAGATGGATTAGAAACTTAAATGTGAGACCTAATGCCATAAACACCCTAGAAGAAAACCTAGGTAATACCATTCAGGACATAGGCATGGGCAAGGACTTCATGTCTAAAACACCAAAAGCAATGGCAGCAAAAGCCAAAATTGACAAATGGGATCTAATTAAACTAAAGAGCTTCTGCACAGCAAAAGAGACTACCATCAGAGTGAACAGGCAACCTACAGAATGGGAGAAAATTTTTGCAATCTACTCATCTGACAAAGGGCTAATATCCACAACCTACAAAGAACTCAAACAAATTTACAAGAAAAAAACAAACAACCCCATCAAAAAGTGGGCAAAGGATATGAACAGACAGTTCTCAAAAGAAGACATTCATACAGCCAACAGACACATGAAAAAATGCTCATCATCACTGGCCATCAGAGAAATGCAAATCAAAACCACAATGAGATACCATCTCACACCAGTTAGAATGGCAATCATTAAAAAGTCAGGAAACAACAGGTGCTGGAGAGGATGTGGAGAAATAGGAACACTTTTACACTGTTGGTGGGATTGTAAACTAGTTCAACCATTATGGAAAACGGTATGGCGATTCCTCAAGGATCTAGAACTAGAAGTACCATATGACCCAGCCATCCCATTACTGGGTGTATACCCAAAGGATTATAAATCATGCTGCTATAAAGACACATGCACACGTATGTTTATTGTGGCACTATTCACAATAGCAAAGACTTGGAATCAACCCAAATGTCCATCAGTGACAGACTGGATTAAGAAAATGTGGCACATATACACCATGGAATACTATGCAGCCACAAAAAAGGATGAGTTCGTATCCTTTGTAGGGACATGGATGCAGCTGGAAACCATCATTCTCAGCAAACTATGGCAAGAACAGGAAACCAAACACCGCATGTTCTCACTCATAGGTGGGAACTGAACAATGGGATCACTTGGACTCAGGAAGGGGAACATCATACACCGGGGCCTATCATGGGGATGGGGGAGAGGGGAGAGATTGCATTGGGAGTTATACCTGATGTAAATGATGGGTTGATGGGTGCTGACGAGTTGATGGGTGCAGCACGCTAACATGGCACAAGTATACATATGTAACAAACCTGCACGTTATCCACATGTACCCTAGAACTTAAAGTATAATTAAAAAATAAATAAATAAAATGCACAGAAACAAACACAGAGAATCAAGGAAAATGAAGAAACAGGGGAATATATTCCAAACAAAAGAACAAGATAAATTTCCAGAAAGCAGCCTGAATGAAATTGAATTCTGCAGTTTACCCAATAGGGAATTCAAAGTAATGGTGATAAAGATGCTTAGAAAGGACAAGACAGCAATATAAGAACAAGCTGGGAACTTCAATGAATAGATAGAAAGTATAAAAAAGTACCAAACAGAAATCATAAATCTGAAGATGCTATGACTGAACTGAAAAATTCAACAGAGGGGTTCAACAGCAGAGAAGATCAAGCAGAAGAAAGGATCAGTGAACTTGAAGACAGGTCACTGGAAATCATCCAGTCTGAGGAGCAAAAAGAAAAAAGAATGAAAAAGAGTGACGATAGGTTAAGAGACCAATGGGACACCATCAAGTGGAGCAACTTATGCATTATCAGTGTACCAGAAGGAGAAGAAATGGAGAAAAGGACAGAAAACATATTCAAAGAAATAGTGCCAGAAAATTTCCCAAGTCTATGGAATGAATTAAAAGCCAGATACAGGAAGCCTGTAGGACATCAAATAAGATGAATCCAAAGAGAGCCACACCACAACACATCATAGGCAGATTGTCCAATTTAAAGACAGAAGGTATTGAGAGCAGCAAGAGAAAAGTGAATTGTCATATACAGTAGAACCCCCATAAAGCCACAAGAAGACTTCTCAACAGAAACCTTGCAAGCCAGAAGGGAGTGGGATAATATATTCAAAGTCCTAAAAGAAAAGTACTGTTAACCAAAAATATTATACCTAAGAATTCTGTCTTTCAAAAACACAAGGGTGATAAATATTTTCTCAGACAAACAAAAGCCGAGAGGGTGTTTCATCACTGGACATGCATTACAAAAAGTGCTAAGGGAGGTTCTTCAAGCTGAAGGAAGAGGACACTAATTAGTGACATAAAATTACATGAAAGTATAAAACTCACTGGTAAAATAAGTATATTGTCACTCTAATACTGTAATGGTGGTGGGTAAATCCATTGTATCTCTAGTATAAAGGTCAAAAGGCAAAACTATTAAAAACAACTAAAGTTACAATAATTTGCTAAGGGATACATACTATTAAAAGGTGTAAACTGTGACATAAAAACATAAAATGTGGGAGAAGGGGGTGTAAAAGTGGAGAGTTTGTGTATTCAATCAAAATTATGCTATCAGAGTAAATTAATCCGTTATAAGATGTTTTATGTAAGCCTCAGGGTAACCACAAAGCAAAAACCCTGTAATAGATCCACAAAAGATAAAAAGAAAAGAACCAAAGCATACCACCACAGAAAGCCATCCAATCACAAAGGAAGAAAGCAAGAGAGGAAGAAGAGAACAAAAGATCTAAAAAACAACTATAAAACAGTTAACAAAATGGCAGGAGTAAGGCAGTACCTATCAATAATAACCTTGAATATAAATGTACTAAATTCTCCAATTAAAAGATATAGAGTGGCTGAACGAATAAAACAAACAAACAAACAAACAAAAAAATACGGTCTGGGCATGGTGGCTCATGTCTGTAATCTCAGCACTTTGGGAGGCTAAGGTGGATGGATCACTTGAGGCTAAGAGTTCAAGACCAGCCTGACCAACATGGTGAAACCCCATCTCTACTAAAAATATGAAAATTAGCCAGGTGTGGTGGTGCACACCTGTAGTCCCAGTTACTTGGGAGGCTGAGACAGGAGAATCACTTGAACCTAGGAGGCGGAGGTTGCAGTGAGTTTAGACTGTACCACTGCACTCCAGTCTGGTCAATAGAGTGAGACTCCATCTTGAAAACAAACAAACAAACAAAACACTATATGTAGCCTACAAGACTCACCTCACCTTAAGGATATGCATAGACTAAAAGTGAAGGGATGGAAAAATATATTTTATGCAAATGGAAATCAAAAGAGAGCAGGGGTAGCTATACTTAAGTCAAAAATTGTAAAAAGAGACAAATAAGGTCATTATAAATGATAAAGATGTCAATTCAGCAAGAGGATATAACAACTGTAAATAAATATGCAATCAATACTGGAGCACCCAGATATATAAAGCAAATATTAATAGATCTAAAGGGAGAGATTTACAACAATACAGTAATAGTAGGGGACTTTAACACCCCACTTTCAGCAATGTACAGATCATTCAGACAGAAAATCAACAAAGAAACATCAGAGTTCAACTACACCCCAGACCAAATGGACCTACCTAACATTTACAGAACATTTCATTCAACAGATGCAGAATAGACATTATTCTCATTGGCACATGGAACATTCTTCAGGATGGACAATATGTTAGGCCACAAAACAAACCTTAACAAATTTTTAAAAATTGAAATAATGTCAAGTATCTTTTATGATCACAATGGAATAAAACTAAAAATCGATAACAGGAGGAACTTTGGAAACTGAACAAATTCATGGAAATTAAGCAACATGCTCCTGAACGACCAATGTTGAATGGAGAAATTAAGAAGGAAATTAAAACTTTTTTTTGAACAAATAAAAATGGAAAAACAACATACAAAAACCTATGGGATATAGCAAAAACAGTTCTAAGAGAGAGCTTATAGCAATAAATGCCTACCTCCAAAAAGTAGAATGATTTTAAATAACCTAATTATGCACTCAAGGAACTAGAAAAGCAAGAATAAACCAAACTCAAAATTAGTAGAAGGCAAGAAATAATAATGATCAGAGAACAAATAACTGAAATTGAGACTTAAAAAAAATTAACAAAACAAAGAGTTAGTTTTTTGAAAAGATAAACAAAATTGACAAACCTTTAGCTGAACTAAGAAAAAAATAAGACCCAAATAAATCAGACATGAAAAAGGAGACATTACAACTGATGCTAAAGACATATGAAGAATCATTAGAGACTATTATGAACCACTGACTACACATCAACAAACTGGAAAATCTAGAAGAAACAGAGAAATTTATAAACATATACAACCTAACAAGTTTGAATGATGAAGAAATAGAAAATCTGAAAAGAACAATAATGAGTAATGAGGTTGAGTCAATGATAAAAAGTCTCCCAACAAAGAAAAGCCCAGTACTGGATAGCTTTGCTGCTAAATTTTACTGAAGAAGAACACCAATTCTTCTCAAACTATTAAAAAAAAAAAAAAAAAAAAAAGAAGGGGATGGGAGTTTTGCAAACTTATTCTATGAGGCCAGCATTATCCTGATATCAAAACCAGACAAGGATGCAACAACAACAAATAGAACTAAAGGACATTATCCTTGATGAACACAGATGTAAAAGTCCCCAACAAAATAATAGCAAAGGAAATCGAATAGCACATCAAAAAATATTATACACCATGATCAAGTGGGATTTATCCCAGGGGTACAAACATGGTTCAACATATACAAATCAATAAGCATAATACATCACATTAACTAATGAAAAGGCAAAACCAAATGATCATCTCAATAGGTGTAAAAAAAGAATTTGATAAAATTCAACATCCCTTCATAATAAAAAAAATCCTTTCGAATTAGATATAGAATGTACTTCAAAACAATAAAGGCCAAATATGACAAACCCACAGCTAACATCATACTGAATAGGGAAAAGTGGAAAGCCTTTCCTCTAAGATTCAGAACAAGACAAAGATGCCCATTTTCAGCACTTTTTTCAACACAGTAGAAAGCAAGAGAGGAAGTCTTAGCCAGAACAATTAGGCAAGAGAAAGAAATAAAGGGCATCCAAATTGGAAAGGAGAAAGTCAAACTGTCACTGTTTACAGTTAACATAATCTTATATTGAGGAAAACTTAAAGACTCCACTAAAAGACTGTTAGAGCTGATAAATAAATTCAGTAAAGTTGCAAGATAAAAAATCAACTTACAAACATCTATAGAAACAGTGATATTACTATAGAAACATTGGTTCTATACACCAATAATGAACAATATGAAAAGAAATCAAGAAAGCAATCCTATTTATGATAGCTACAAAAAATAAAATACCCAAGAATAAACTTAATGAGGTAAAAGATCTCTACAATGAAAACTATAAAACACTGATGAAAGAAATTGAACAGGGTACCCATTAAAAAATGGAAAGATATCTCATGATCATGGGTTGTAAGAGTTAATATTGTTAAGATGTCTGTACTACCCAAAGTGATCTACAGATTCAATTCAATCCCTGTCAAAATTCCAATAACATTTTTCACAGAAATAGAAAAAACAATCCTAAAATTCAGATGGAAGCCACAAAAGACCCTGAACAGCCAAAGCAATCCTGAGTAAGAAAGAACATAGCTGATAGCATCCCCCTATCTGACTGCAAAATATACTACAAAGCTATAGAAACCAAAACAACATGGTACTGGCATAAAAACAGATACATAGACCAATGGAACAGAAGAGAAAACCCAGAAATGAATCTATATCTTTATAGCCAATTGACTTTTGACAAACATGCCAAAAACACACACTGGGGAAAGAACACCCTCTTCAATAAATAGTGCTGGGAAAATTGGATATCCATATGCAGAAGAATGAAACTAGACCCCATCTCTCACCATATACAAAAATTAATTCAAGATAGATAAAAGATTAAATGTAAGACCAAAGCCTATAAAACTACTGGAAGAAAACACAGGGGATATGCTTCAGGACATTGGTCTGAGCAAAGATTTTTTGGATGAGACCTCAAAAAGCACAGGCAATAAAATAAAAAATAGACAAATGGGATTATATCCAACTAAAAAGCTTCTGCACAACAAAAGAAACAACAAAATAAAGATAACCTAGAGAATGGGAGAAAATATTTGCAAACAATTCAACTGACAAAGAAGTAATATCCAAAATATATAAGGAACTCAACTCAATAGCAAAACAAACAAAAAAACAAATAATTTGATTTAAAAATCAACAAATGTTCTGAATAGACATTTCTCAAAAGAGGACATACAAATGGCTAACAGGTATATGAAAAATTGCTCAATATCACTAGTCATCAGGGAAATGCAAATAAAAACCACAATGAAGTTTCATCTCACCCCAAGTGTACTGGTAAGGAAGTAGAGAAAGGAAAATTCTTACGCACTCTTGATGGGAATGTAAATTGGTACAGCCATTATGGAAAACAGTATGGAGGGTCCTCAAAAAACTAAAAATAGAAATACCATATGATGTAGCAATCCCACCATGGAGTATATATCAAAAGAGAGAAAATCAACATGTTGAAGAGATATCTGCACTCCCATGTTTATTGCAGCACTATTCACAGTAGCCAAGATATGAAATCAATCTAAGGGTCTATTGACAAGTTAATAAGGAAAATGTGATACGTATACAAAATGGAATATTATTTGGCCATAAAGAATGAAATTCTGTCATTTGTGGCAACATGGATGAGCCTGGAGGACATTATGTTAAGTGAAATTAGCCAGGCACAGAAAGACAAATAACCACATGTTCTTATTTATATGTGGGAGTTAAAAAAATTGATCACAAAGAAGGAGAGAATAGAATAGTAGTTATCGGAGTTTTGGAAGGGGGAGGGTACAGGGGCTAGGGAGAAGCTGGTTAATAACACAAAATTACAACTATATAGGAGGAATATGTTCTTTTTTAATTCAATTTTTCAGAGGCTTTATTCGATTTTTTAGTTTTAGTTTTTAAAAGGTTTTTAAAATTTTCAGGAGGTTTATGGGGCACAGGTGGTGTTTGGTTTCATGAATAAGTTTTTTAGTGGTGATTTCTGAGTCTTTGTTGCACCCATCACCCAAGCAGTGTATACCGTACCCAATGTCGATAGGAGGAATAAGTTCTAATGTTCTATATAACACAGTAGGGTGACTACAGTTAATAATAATTTATTGTATCTTTCAAAACAGCTAGAAGAAAGGATTTTGAATATTCCCAACACAAAGAAATGATAAATGTTTGAGGTGAGGGATGTGCTAATTACTCTGATTTGATCATTACACATTGTATACATGTATGAAAATATCACAAGTACTCCATAAATATGTACAATTGTGTATCAACTTAAAAGTTTAAAATAAAATTACATCTACTCTGTGTTAGTCAGCTATTGCCAGAATGAGGCAGCATAACAAAATATGCCCAAACTCAGTGGTTAACAAGCATTTATTTCCATACTCATGAGTTCATCTGAGACTTGATTCATTTAGGGTGGGCCTTGCTTGGGCTTAGCTCTGCTTTAGGCTGTGGGTTTGGTTTAGGTCTACTCTATATGTGTGTTGAGGTACAGAATTAAGGGGAAGTAGGTACCCCGGATATGCTCTTCTCATGGTGTATCATCACAGCATAAGAGTCAATCCAAATAATATAAGCAATATTGGTCAAAGGAAATCACATGATCAAACCCAATATTAATGAGGCAGAGAACTACACTCTGCCCACACTGAGAGAAAGAAGGGAAAGAATATTTGCCAAACAGTCACCCAAATTATCACACACAGACACACACATGCTCACGCACACACCTCCCACCCATCTCCATATCTCCCTTCCATGCTTTGCCTTTTTCCTTAGGGCTTATCACTACCCTACATATGACATATTTTACTTATCTACTTTATTTATTGTCTGTCTCATTGGTTAAAATGGAGACTTTCCATTTTTTTAAATTTATTTTTATTTTTTATAGTTTTTGGGGTACAGGTAATTTTTGGTCACATGGATCAATTCTTTAGTGGTGATTTCTGGGATTTTAGTGCACTGGTCATCCAAGCAGTATACACTGTACCCAATATGTAGAGGCTCTCCATTTTTAAATGGAGCAAGGATTTTTGTTTGTTTTGGTGTATCATCAGTACCTTGAAGACTGCCTGGAACCTAGTGGATACTGAATAAATATTTGTTGAATGACAGTAAAGAAGTCCACCCATTGTCACTGAGAGCACATTCAAAGAAGTTCAGAAATAAGTTCTAGGCTCTTAAAACCTTCTGAATAGGGACATTTTCTCTGTAAAAGACTGGTCTTATCATTATATCTACCACATTACTACCTCTATTACCACCATCATCAACACCATTCTTCTCACCACCCCTATTATTATCATAATTATCATTACCATCATCACCATTACCATCATAATCTCCATCAATATCTCTATTACCACCATTTTCCTCACCACTGCTATTGTCACTGTCACCATCACCACCAGCACCAACACAATCACCACTATCACCACCATCACCACCTATATTGCATCACCATCAACGCAATCACCATTTCACTTCTGCCGTGATCAGCACCACCACTACTGTCACTACAATCACCACCTCCAACACATTGCCATCACCACAGTCATTACCATCCCATGCCTACCACTATAATCTTCATTACTCCCATCTCCATCACCACCATCACTATTGTTATTAACATTATCTCCATTATATAGTAATGATGGACAGTAGTACTGATTCCACACAGCTCTCAAACTAATTGCAGTATGGGAAGCAAAAGAAATGATCATTCTGTCCCAGTAGGGTAGCTGCAATGAAAAAATCTCAATGTGAATGCAATGAATCTAAATGCCCATCAACAGTAGACTGGATAAAGAAATGTGGTACATATACACTACAGAATACTATGCAGCCATAAAAAAGAATGAGGTCATGTCCTTTGCAGCAACATGGATGGAGCTGGAGGCCATTATCTTAAGCAAACTAACATAGGAACAGAAAACCAAATGCTGCATGTTCTCACTTATAAGTAGGAGCTAAATATTGAGTACATATGGACACAAAGAAGGGAACAACAGACACCGAGGCCTATTTAAAGGTGGAGGGGAGCAGGAGGGAGAGGATCAAAAACTACGTAGCAGGTATGATATGGTTTGGCTGTGTCCCCATCCAAATCTCATCTTGAATTGTGGCTCCTATAATTCCCAAGTGTCGTGAGAGGGGCCCAGTGGGAGGCAATTGAATCATGAGGGCGGGCCTTTCTTGTGCTGTTTTCATGATAGTAAATGAGTCTCATGAGATCTGATGGTTTTATAAACAGGAGTTCCCCTGCACAAGCTCTCTTGCCTGCCACAGTGTAAGACATGACTTTACTTTTCCTTTGCCTTCCACCATGATTATGAGGCCTCCCCAGACATGTTGAACTGTAAGTCAATTAAACCTCTTTCCTTTGTAAATTACCCAGTTTCATGTATGTCTTTATTAGCTGTGTGGGAACAGACAAATACAGTATACTGGTACCGGGTAGTGGAGTGCTGCTGTAAAGATACCTGAAAATGTGGAAGCAATTTTGGAGCTGGGTAACAGGCAGAGGATGAAACAGTTTGGAGGGCTCAGAAGAAGACAGAAAAATGTGGGAAAGTTTGGAACTTCCTAGAGACTTGTTGAGTGGCTTTGACCAAAATGCTGGTAGTGATATGGACAATAAAGTCTAGGCTCAGGTGGTCTCAGATGGAGATGAGGAACTTGTTGAGAACTAGAGTAAAGGTCACTTTTGCTATGCAAAGAGACTGGCAGCATTGTGCCCCTTCCCTAGAGGTCTGTGGAACTTTGGTTTGAGAGGGATGATTTAGGGTATCTGGTGGAAGAAATTTCTAAGTGGCAAAGTGTTCAAGAAGAAGCAGAGCATAAAAATTTGGAAAATTTGCAGCCTGGTGATGCGATAGAAAGGAAAACCCCATTTTCTGGGGAGAAATTCAAGCTGTCTGCAGAAATTTGCATAAGTAGCAAAGAGCCAAATATTAATCACCAAGACAGTGGGGAAAATGTCTCCAGGGCATGTCAGAGGTCTTCATGGCAGCACCTCCCATCACAGTCCAGAGGCCTAGGAGAACAAAATAGTTTTGTGGGCCAGGTCTAGGGCCTTGCTGCTTTGTGCAGTCTTGGGACTTGGTGCCCTGCATCCCAGCCGTGGCTAACAGGGGCCAACATACAGCTCAGGGCATTGCTTCAGAGGGTGCAAGCCCTAAGCCTTGGCAGCTTACACATGGTGTTGGGCCTGTGGGTGGACAGAAGTCAAGAATTGAGGTTTGGGAACCTCTGCCTAGATTTCAGAGGATATATGGTAATGCCTGGATGTCCAAGCAGAGGTGTGCTGCAGGGGTGGAGCCCTCATGGAGAACCTCTGCTAGGGGAGTGCAGAAGGGAAATGTGGGGTGGGAGCTCCTACACAGAGTCCCCGCAGGGGCACTGCCTAGTGGAGCTATGAGAAGAGGGTCACTGTCCTCCAGACCCCAGAATGGTAGATCTATGGACAGCTTGCACCATGTGCCTGGAAAAGCTGCTCAGTGCCAGCCCATGAAAGCAGCCAGGAGTGGGGCTGTACCCTGCAAAGTCACAGGGGTGGAGTGGCCCAAGACCATGGGAACCCATCTCTTGCATCAGCATGACCTGGATGTGAGATATGGAGTCAAAGGAGATCATTTTGGAGCTTCAAGATTTGACTGCCCTGGTGGATTTTAGACTTGCATGGATGGTGTGTGTAGCCCCTCCATTGTGGCCAATTTCTCACATTTGGAACAGATGTATTTACCCAATGCCTGTACCCCCATTGTATCTAGGAAGTAACTAACTTGCTTTTGATTTTACTGACTCATAGTCAGAAGGGAATTGCCTTGTTTCAGATGAGACTTCGGACTGTGGACTTTTGAGTTAATGCTGAAATGAGTTAAGACTTTGGGGGACTGTTGGGAAGGCATGATTGTGTTTTGAAACGTGAAAAGTACATGAGATTTGGGCGGGGCCAGGGGTGGAATGATATGGTTTGGCTGTGTCTCCTCTCAAATCTCTTCTTGAATTATAGCTGCCAGAATTCCCACGTGTCATCGGAGGGACCCAGTGGGAGGTAATTGAATCATGAGGGTAGGTCTTTCTCATGCTCTTCTTGTGATAGTGAATAATCTCACAAGATCTGATGGTTTTATAAATGGGAGATCCCCTGCACAAGCTCTCTTGCCTGCTGCCATGTAAGATGTGGCTTTGCTTCTCCTTTGCCTTCTGCCATGATCATGAGGCCTCCCCAGCCATGTGGAACTGTGAGTCAATTAAACCTCTTTCCTTTATAAATTACCCAGTCTCGGGTATGTCTTTATTAGCAACAGGAGAACAGACTAATACAGTGTACTATTCTTATTACCTGGGTGACTAAATAATCTGTATACCAAAGCCCTATGACATGCAATTTACCTATATAATAAACCTGCATGTGTATCCCTGAAACTGAAATAAAACTTAAAAAACAAACCCTCAATCTGAGAAAATTATTTCTCTTGAGAGCCCCAGAATAAACATATGCCAATTATACAATCAATATTTACTACAGCTTCAGAAATGTCACTCACTGTTTTGGAGGTCTGCAGAGATTGTCAAACCTCCAATTGTAATTTCTAAGGGATGCTGAAACTTTCTCCACTTCCTCTTTCCCTTATCCTTTTGGAGGGAAAAAAGTTGTTTACTAAGTTGTTTTCTTTGGCCACTTAAAGTTCATTATATCTTGTTGCATAATAATGGGCCATGTGACTCCTTTATTAATCTTTTCCACCCTGAAGCAAAATCTTTCCCTGAATCATTACTGCTTCTCCAGTTCTTTGTAAACACTGCTTGACAAAAATGTGTGGGTGCTGGAAGGCTCCCAAATACCAGAGATAAGATGAAAGTCCATCAAATCTCTACTTCAGATCAGTTCTTTCTGCTTAAAGAGTAAGGCAATATAGTCTTTCTCTTACCATTGCTTGGTTTTGTTTTTGTTTTTATAATTTTCCTCTTTAAGGCCAGATTTCACTCTAATTTTGTCTGGCCTGTGACTCTAAAATTATTTGATAAAGCCTCCACTTTATTTATTTATGTTTGCTGAAGACATCAAATGAATCAATTTGAAATATGGAAACATACTAAAAGATCATCCTCATAAAATATTGTATCATGGGTCGGGGAAGGGTCTGTTGAGGATAGTATAAAGAAGAAGAATTTTATTTAATTCTTAAAAGCAATTTTCCTCTGAAGGGAAGAAATTGTCACTGTTTGGCTTTGGTCCCAAATCTCCTATTATGATGAAACACCAATAATAGAGTTTATATTGTATGTCTGATGGCAATGCATCTGATTTAGATTCTATTAAATACAATGAAAAATTATTGGCTGGAAGAGGAGGCATGGTTGAAAGAAGAACGTTAGTTTCCTGAAAAGCCTTTTTTCTTTTGTGAGAATGAGATAATGTTCCACAGGCAGAGGGAGAAAGAGATGAAAAGGCCTGTACTGTTAAGAAGCTAATAAAGAGACTTTTGCACAATGATTCCCAGACAATGATGTGGCTGAGATCCAGTGTCTGCTGTGGGCATCTGACACATCAATAAGTTGGACATCACCAGGGCTGATGTCAAGGGATGTAGCTGCGTAGTTGCTCTAGCTATTGACCCCAAACCAGTGAGGTCAAATCTGTGTTTGATTGTTCCCATCACTCTCTCATTCCTCTAAATAATTCTTAGTTCTAGTTGGCTTGGGGTTGGACTAGCCTGGAAAAACCCCAGGCTGCACTCTGCTGAGGGGCAGTGGGAGCCATCTCTACGCCAGGAACCCAAAGGCCATCCCCAGCCAAAAGGAGTACCCGGTGGTAGCAAACCTGAGCTGCAGCAACTCTGCAAAGGACGCTGGGAGAGCACCTGGTCTGTGCCAAGGAACCTCTGCTGAGCTGAAGGTTTTGCTGTGTGAGACAGGACAGCCTCTTGACAGGGAGGCTGAGATTCGAACTTGGGAGGTACTCAGTTGTTATAAGATATTGGACAGGCACTTCCTGTAAAAGGATTCCGTTTCAACTAAATAGTGTTCAGTTTACAGTTACTTTGGACCCAAAGAAGGAATTTTTGTCTGTTTGGATTGTAACAAGTTCTCTGAGTAAAGATGCATAGACAATATATAGAGGAGTGGGAAGGAGGGGGGCAGGGCAATTGAGTAGTGTCTTGTGAATGAGGCTGCAGCCCTATCTCCATATCCTTTAGGCCTCTTTGGTGAAAACTCAGTCCAGAAGTGGATCTCGGTTCCAAAAGGTACTTGATGTTTTATGGATCAAGCTTGAGAAAAGCACATCTAAAACAGAGGTTACAGAGTTTTGCCTGCTGTGTTCCCCAGGATGCAGATTCTGATGGAGAGATTCCTGTGCAGAGAGTTTATTAGGGGTGCTCTCAGGATCAACACCTGTGAAAGAGGAAAAAGTAGCAGGATTAGGAAGGGAGAATTTGAGCTACAGTGAAGTTGCAACAGAAGTCTCTGTTGATTCTGTGGAGAGCTCTAAAGCATTGGCCCATCATCAGATGAGGGCACCTCCAGTAAAGGGGCAGACCTTTGCCAAGGAAGATATTTCCACCAAGGGAAAAATGCTCAGTCTCCAACACTGCAGGCAGCTGGGGGAATGAGTAGTTCAATTCTGAAGGGAGGATCAGGGTGGCATGTCAGAGCATCCACTACAGTGAGCTAGAAAGAAAGCTAAAGAATTTGGTTCTCAGTCGGGCGTGGTGGCTCACGCCTATAATCCCAGCACTTTGGGGGGCCGAGATGGGTGGATCACGAGGTCAGGAGATCGAGACCATCCTGGCTAACATGGTGAAACCCCGTCTCTACTAAAAATACACACACACACACACACACACACACACACACACACACACACAAAATTAGCTGGGCGTGGTGGTGGGCACCTGTAGTCCTAGCTACTCAGGAGGCTGAGGCAGGAGAATGGCATGAACCCGGGAGGCGGAGCTTACAGTGAGCCGAGATTGCACCACTGCACTCCAGCCTGGGCGACAGAGTCAGACTCCATCCTCAAAAAAAACCAAACAAACAAAAAAAAGAATTTGGTTCTCTTCTAAAGAAAAGGGAGGGGTAGGGGAGGTGGGTGACAATAAGGGAAGGAATAAAGATGTCATACTAATTTATCCCTTTTTAGTTTCAATTTTAAAAAATTGAGTGCTTACTGGAGTCTAGGCATTGGGGATACACAGATGAACAAGACAAGATTCCTCCCTCTGAGAAACCCATAGTCTGCTGGAAAGATAGGTGTATCAGAAATTAACCACCAATCAACATGATTATAAAGGCACTGAACAGGTAGAATGGGGTGCAGAAGGAGCTGCCAGCTAAACTAATATGTGCTACACTTTAGAAAAACAACCATTTCTTGGCTGAGCATGATGGCTCCTGCCTGTAATCCCAGCACTTTGGGAGGCTGAGGTGGGCAGATCACCTGAGGTCAGGAGTTTGAGACCAGTCTGGCCAACATAGTGAAACCCCATCTATACTAAAATTAGCTGGGCGTGGTGGTGAGCACCTGTAATCTCAGTTGCTTGGGAGGCTGAGGCAGGAGAATCACTTTAAATCTGGAGGCGGAGGTTGCAGTGAGCTGAGATCATGCCACTGCACTCCAGCCTGGGTGACAATGGTGAAACTCTGTCTCAAAAAAAAAAAAAAAAAAAAAAAAAGGAAAAGAAAAACAACCATTTCTTGAAGTTTCCTTTTTCCCATTCTTATGGAGAAGAGCTTTTCTCTTGAGTTGTTACTCAGGAAAGTGCAATTGTCAATAGTATTGGATAAATTATTTTCAAAAACATTTGCATTTTCTTTTGGATAAATAAATGTTTGGTGACTGAAATCTGAAAAGGGGAAGAGGGAGGGAAAGTGGGCAACAATAAGGGAAGTAGTAAAGACAATGTCATAGCCACTTTTGCAAAGGTGAAACTAGAACTCACATTTTCTATCCTCAGTCCAGAGTTCTTTTTTTCCCCCCCAGCACTGAATTTTCCCTGTCCAGTCCTTCCCACCAAGTACCTTTCTTCCATTAACTGACATTCTCTTTACTGGAGCACACTGTCTATACTTGGTTAGGTGAAATCTCCTGATGGCCATGGACCTGATCCCTTCTGAGAGACGATCAGCCTTGTTCCACTCCCTGGCCACAAGAATGTACCCTTAGCAGAATTCTTGCTGTGGTGTGCTAGTGTTCCCACTAGAGAGCAAGATGAGAGAGAGGGGATAGATCAGTGCAAACTGGTCGGCAAGACCAAGGTGGATATTAAAATATTTAAAAAAAATTTTTTTAGAGATAGGGTCTCACTATGTTGTCCAGGCTGGTCTTGAACTCCTTGGCTCAAGCGATCCTCCCACCTCAGCCTCCCGAGTAGCTGGGACTACAGGTGTGCGCTACAGTGCCCAGCTGGATATGCAGGGATTTATCACCTGGTGCGTCATGGAACCCCACTAATCAGTCTGCAGACAACCAGCATGGCTAAAACTGTACAAACAGATTGAATATCAGCCTATCCAGGATTATTTTTAAAAATTGCAAGCACTTATCTTTTAAAAATAATTTCTATTTGTAAGGATCATTCTTGTTATTACCATTGAGGCAATTATTTTCCTAATTTATTGAACTGCTAAATTGTAGCATTTCCAAAAAGTAATCAAGGGTGAACTGGAGCAAAGACTAACATGTTTCTGCTATAAGCAGGAGGGCTGGAGATGACACTAAAATTATTGATGGGGCTCCCAATGGGGCTTCAACAGCCACACATCTGAAACTTGTGTTTCTTTATTTCCTTATTCCTTCTTCTCTGTAGAACCAAATTAACAATGTTTCCTGGTTATAATTTACTTTCATTAAAATGACACTTTTATATGTTCACAAGTAAGCTTATTTTTAGTCTTCTTAAAAATGTTATGCATTTAAATAAATACAAGAAAGATGGAGAAGAGTGTAATAAATACCTGTGGTCTCACCTTCCAAAATGACAAACCTTAACATTTGGCCATTTTTGCTTCAGATTTGAAGTGAAGTTGAAGACTCCTCCTGCTAATCTCACACTTCTCCCTCATTGCCTTCCCCAGAGGCAATCACTATCACAGATTTTGTATGTCTCCTTCAGGCCCAGTGGTTCTCAACCCTGGCTGCATATCAGGATTACCTGAGAGTGTTTTGAAAATTCCTGGTTTCTGACTTAGGCGATACCATTCAGGACATAGGCATGGGCAAGGACTTCATGTCTAAAACACCAAAAGCAACGGCAACAAAAGCCAAAATTGACAAATGGGATCTAATTAAACTAAAGAGCTTCTGCACAGCAAAAGAAACTACCATCAGAGTGAACAGGCAACCTACAGAATGGGAGAAAATTTTCGCAATCTACTCATCTGACAAAGGGCTAATATCCAGGACCTACAAAGAACTCAAACAAATTTACAAGAAAAAAAACAAACAACCCCATCAAAAAGTGGGAGAAGGATATGAACAGACAGTTCTCAGAGGAAGACATTTATGCAGCCAACAGACAAATGAAAAAATGCTCATCATCACTAGCCATCAGAGAAATGCAAATCAAAACCACAATGAGATACCATCTCACACCAGTTAGAATGGCAATCATTTAAAAGTCAGGAAACAACAGGTGCTGGAGAGGATGTGGAGAAATAGGAACACTTTTACACTGTTGGTGGGACTGTAAACTACTTCAACCATTGTGGAAACAGTGTGGCAATTCCTCAAGGATCTAGAACTAGAAACACCATTTGACCCAGCCATCCCATTACTGGGTATATACCCAAAGGATTATAAATCATGCTGCTACAAAGACACACGCACACGTATGTTTATTGCAGCACTATTTACAATAGCAAAGACTTGGAACCAACCCAAATGTCCATCAGTGACAGACTGGATTAAGAAAATGTGGCACATATACACCATGGAATACTATGCAGCCACAACAAAGGATGAGTTCATGTCCTTTGTAGGGACATGGATGCAGCTGGAAACCATCATTCTCAGCAAACTATGGCAAGAACAGAAAACCAAACACCACATGTTCTCACTCATAGGTGGGAATTGAACAATGAGAACACTTGGACACAGGAAGGGGAACATCACACACCGGGTCCTATTGTGGGGATGGGGGAGGGGGGAGGGATAGCATTAGGAGATATACCTAATGTAAATGACGAGTTAATAGATGCAGCACACCAACATGGCACATGTATACATATGTAACAAACCTGCATGTTGTGCACATGTACCCTAGAACTTAAAGTATAATAAAAAATAAATAAAAAAAGAAAATCCCTGGTTTCTGGACCAATGCCGGAAAAACAAAATCAGAATCTCTGTAGGAAGGAGAGAACTCAAGCATCAGTTAGTTTTTTTTCTAAATCAAAGTGATTTTTATTCACTTATTCATATGATTTTCACAGATTCTTAAGAATATTTTTTGTGTATGTTTTTCACCCCGTATTTAATGTAGATATGGATATGTAGTTTTACTCCTTGAAACTAAGGATCACTAGAGTGACAAAGGGAAGAACTGAGACTTACCCTCTTTCCCCACATCAGTAGTTTTTAAAGCTCCTCAGGTGATGCCAATGTGCAGCCTAGACTGAGAACCAACCACTGTCTAGCTCATGTTTGTATACTTTTAGTACATGTGTATCTATGAAAAATGCATTTTATTGCTTGGGTGTATTTTATTTATTTTTTATTTTTGGAGACAGAGTCTCGTTCTGTTGCCTAGGCTGGAGTGCAGTGGTGTAATCTCAGCTCACTGCAGCCTCTGCCTCCTGGGTTCAAACAGTTCTCCTGTCTCAGCCTCCTGAGTAGCTGGGATTACAGGAGCCCACCAGCATGCCCAGCTAATTTTTGTACTTTTAGTAGAGACGGGGTTTCACCATGTTGGCCCGGCTGGTCTCGAACTCCTGACCTCAAGTGATCTGCTCACCTTGGCCTCCCAAAGTGCTGGGATTACAGGCATGAGCCACCGTGCCTGGCCTGCTTGTGTATGTATTTTAGAAGAATATGTAAACGAGATCATAGTGTAATGTTATGCACCTGCATTTTTTTTTTTTTTTTTGCAGACAGGGTCTTGCTCTGTTGCCCAGGCTGGAGTGCAGTGACTCAATTGTAGCTCATTGCAGCTTTAACCTCCTGGACTCAAGCGATCCTCCCACTTCAGCCTCCTGAGTAGCTGGGACTACAAGTGCATGTGACCATGCCTGCCTAATTTTATTTTAAATTTTGTAGAGATGGGGGTCTCACTATGTTGCCCAGGTTGGTCTTAAACTCCTGAGCTCAAGCAATCCTCCCACCTCAGCCTACTAAAGTGCTGAGATTACAGGCATGAGCCAGCAGAACCAGCCCTGCATGTGGATATTGTTTTCTTTAAAATTGAGTTGTTTTCTTTAAAACAACTCAATATTGTTTTCTTTAAAAATTTTATATTGGGCCAGGCGCAGTGGCTCACACCTGTAATCCCAGCACTTTGGGAAGCTGACGTGGGTGGATCACAAGTTCAGGAATTTGAGACTAGCCTGGCCAACATGGTGAAACCCCTTCTCTACTAAAAATACAAAAAAAAAAATTGCTGGGCGTGATGGCTCATGCCTGTAATCCCAGCTACTTGGGAGGCTGAGGCAGGAGAATTACTTGAACCCAGGAGGCGGAGGTTGCAGTGAGCCAAGATCGCACCACTGCACTCCAGCCTGGGTGACACAGCAAGACTCCATCTTGGGAAAAAAGAAAAAATGTTTATACTGAAATCATTTTAGACTTACAGATAAATTGCAAGAATAGTATGGATTTCCCATATGCTTTCAACCCAGGTTCCACTACTGTTAACGTCTTTTATAATCATAGTACAATATTGAAATCAGGAAATTAAATTTCATAAAATACCATTAATTGATCTGTAGGCCTTATAAGGATTTTGTCAGTTTTGTCACTAATGTCTTCTTCTGGTTCAGGATCCAATTCAGAATTCCATATTGCATTTAGTTGTCATGTCTCCTTTGTCTCTTTAATCTGTGGTAGTTCCTCAGTTTTTCCTTGTCTTCTACTACCTTTGCACGTTTGAAGAATATTGATCAGTTATTTTGTAGAATGTCCTTCCATTTGGGCTTGTTTAATGTTTTCTTATGATTATATTGAGATTATGCAGTTTTAGTAGGAATCTCACAGAAATGATGTTGTGTCTGTCTTTTTTTTTTTTTTTTTTTTTTTGTGGCGGAGTCTCGCTCTGTCGCCCAGGCTGGAGTGCAGTGGCCAGATCTCAGCTCACTGCAAGCTCCGCCTCCTGGGTTTACGCCATTCTCCTGCCTCAGCCTCCCGAGTAGCTGGGACTACAGGCGCCCGCCACCTCGCCCGGCTAGTTTTTTGTATTTTTTTAGTAGAGACGGGGTTTCACCCTGTTAGCCAGGATGGTCTTGATCTCCTGACCTCGTGATCCGCCCGTCTCGGCCTCCCAAAGTGCTGGGATTACAGGCTTGAGCCACCGCGCCCGGCCGTTGTGTCTGTCTTAAGTCATCCTATCAGTGGTTCGTGATGTCAATATGTCTTATTACTTGTGATGTTAACCTTGATCGTTGGTTGAGGTGGTGTCTGCAAGGTTTCTCTACTACTTTAAAGTTATTATTTTAAACTTTGTAATTAAAAAGCATCTTGTGAGGAGAGGCTTTGAGACTATGTAAATATCTTGTTTCTAATCATACTTTTGCCCACTAATTTTAGCATCTATATTGGTTGGCTAGGGCCACCATAACAGAATACCATTGATTGGCTTAAACAACAGAAATTTATTTTCTCACAGTTCTGGAGGTTGGGAGTCCTAGATCAAGGTGTCAGCAGGATTGGTTCCTCTCAAGGCCTCTCCTCTTGTCTTGCAGATGATCACCTTCTCACTGTATCCTCATATGGCCTTTTCTCTGAGTGTGCATCCCTGGTGTGTCTTCCTCTTCTTATGAGGACAGCAGTCATATCAGATTAGAGCCCATTCATATGACCTCACTTAACCTTAATTACTTCTTTAGTGGCCATATCTCCAAATATAGTCACATTCAAGGTTAGGGCTTCAACATAGGAATGGGGTGGGGGGTACCATTCCATCCAACAGCATGCATCAATAACTCTTGCAGGTAACAACTATTACTGTGGTCTTTGCCAAATGGTGATGTCTTTCAATTTACATCATTTCTTCTATATGTATTAATTATAATTCTACTTTAAGAAAGAGCTGCTCCTTAAATCTTTATTTATTTATTTATTTATTTATATCAGTATAGATTTTTTTCCTGTGGATTATAAACTGTTACTATTATTATTTTCTTGTTCAAATTGTTCCAGATTTTTCCACTTGAAACTCCTTCAAGTTACTTCCATGTCCTTTCGACATGCCCTCATCATTTTTTGAGCACTTCCTTACTTTCTGGCACCATAAGATGTTTCAGGCTTATCTTGTATTTTCCCTGCCCCAGTCCTGAGATAGTCATTTCTCTAAGTAGACCTGGTTTCTTTTGTGGAGAATTGTATTTAGAAATCAAGATGTGAGCACTAGGCGTGCTCATTGCTACTAGGGTGTCATTACTTCCTCATGCTCTCAGTAAACAGAGTTAGGGAATATATGCATATATGTTCATGCATGTATAACATACACCTATTCTATTTCTATACCTCTCCATATGTACATATATTTAAAACTATGAGTTCATACTGATAATTCCTTCAACATAGCACTACAGGGTTCCTTTTAGCCTTTCTCTTTTCTTTATTTGTAGTTCCATTTCCTAACAGTGAGAAACTTGATTCTCATTATTCATGATAAATTTAGGCATTTGCTAAGCCCTACTACACACATAGAGCAGTTTCAGAATTGCTAATCTAAATCCCTGTGGAAAACAATTTTGTAACTGGAGAACAACATACACCGTTTGCTGTCTTAACATACAGTATACAACCAATCTTGCTAACCAAAGTTACTTAGGTTAGTTCTTTTCTTTTCAGTGTGGTTATATTGTTCACTTGCAATACAGTTAGACTCATGTGTTACTGACTGTATTCCATTTTGAACTCTCCTTACATATTAGTTTTAATTTTTTAGGATATGCAAAGCATCAACATAGTTCTAAAAGCCAGAACTAACCAAAAATATATACACATACAAGTGTCACTTTAATGTCTATTACATATTCCCCATTCCCTCAATTTTTTCCACTCTCTTACCATGCACCTCCTGTAGTTACCCAATCTCCTCAGTTTCTGGTTTATCCTTTCTGTATTTCTTTTGCACAATTGGGCAGATACATGTATATTTTCTTATATCCTCTTCTTTTTTACATGAAGAGTAGCATGCTACTCTTTTGTACTTTCCCATGTTTTTTGTTTCACTCACCATTGTCTTGGAACTCACTCATTAGCTTTCTCATTCTTTTTTTTTTTGTTTACATTTGCGTAGTACTTCCTCATGTAAATGCTCCATTTATTTATTCAACCACTCACCTATGTATCAGCATTTGGTTGTTTCCAATATTCTGTGATTACAAATGATGCCACAATAAATAACCTTGTTGCATATGTATTTTTGTTTTGACAAACATACATCAGAAGAAATATTGCTGTATCAAAAGGTAACTTGCATATGCAATTCTGTACATATTGTTAAATGTCCCTTCAGAAGGATTGTACGAATTTGCATGCCCACCAATAAAGTATGAGAGTGCCTGTTGCCCATAGCCTTGCAAACACAGTTTGTTCTTACACTTTTAAAGTTTACCAATCTGACAGGTAGGAAATGGCATATCAGTGTTGCTTTATGTTGTATTTCTGTAATTATGTGAGTTTGAACATTTTTCATATATTTAAGGGCCATTTTTAGAACTTCTTTGTGAGTTGTCTGTTCATGTCTTTTTTCAATTATTCCATCGATTTTTTTGCCCTTTGTTCTTCAAGTATTTTTAAGATTAAAAAAAATGCTTATTGTGGTAAATAGGTATAACACAACATTTACTGTCCCAGCTATTTTTAAGCACATAATTCAGTGGCATTAAGTACATTCACAATGTTGTGCAACTATCACCACTATCTGTTTCTAAGACTTTTCCATAATCCCAAACAGAAACTCTGTAACCATTAAACAATAACCCCTTATCCCCCACTTCCTTCAATACTATTTATTAATAAGTGTGTTCTTTCTCTACTGATTTATAATAGCATCTCATTTACATACCAAGACCCTACAAATGCTTGATTGTGACTACTCTTTTGTACTTTCCCATGTTTTTTGTTTCACTCACCATTATGTCTTGGAACTCACTCATCAGCTTTCTTCTTCTTCTTTTTTTTTTTTTTTTAACATTTGTGTAGTACTCCCTCATGTAAATGCTCCATTTATTTATTCAACCACTTTCTAAAATTGCCTTGATTTTATATACATATTACCAATTTAGAACGTAATCTTGGAAGAAGCAAACAGTTTACTAGGCTCAAAGAATTTTTGATAGAAAGGGGCTTCAGAAATCATTGAGGTCAGTTTTCAATGGCATCTCACCATTTTTTGTAGATGAAACTAAAACCCTTCGCTTTAGTTCAAGAAGTTCCTCATGATCTGATCCATGCCTGGCTCTCTAGCGTTTAGTCCTGCCTCCTTCCTCCTATATCCCACTGAATTTCTCACCTTTTCTCCTCCTCCACAATGCCGTTTCATGCCTCCAGACCCTCACACGTGCAGTTGCATCTGCCCAGAACCTCATTCCTTCTTCTGAGTGGCTTAGCATTCTGATCTCATGTCACTTCTAATAGGAAACCTCTGACCTTTTCACTTGAGCCAGAACCTCCGCTCTTGGACTCTTGCAGTAGCCAGATATACTATAGTCATGGTCTCATTGTGCTATATTATAATTGTGGGTTTACTTGTCCATCTCCCCCACTAGAATATGAGTTCAGTGAGGCCAAGGACGGCCTTAAACTTGTGTTCTTTTTTTATCACTAGATACAAAGAAAGCTTGATAAATACATACAAGTGCATCTAGGCTTGGCTTAAATTCTTCAAGTAACAGTTTGCTACCTCAAAGAAAACCTGTTACATTTTTACATTATTTGAAAGTTCTTCCTCACAGCAAGCTGAACTCTGCCTCCCGGTAATTTCTAACCACTTGTCCTTGTTCTGTCCTTAGGGACTAAATCTCTTATTAAAGGACAGCGATCTGCTCCCCAAACTGGGCTTTGGCCAGGGACACAGCTGTAACTAGTAGTTCTTTTTGAAACAATTTAGGACTGCTTGTTTTGGGTATGAATTCTTCTTTTTCAATGAATATTTTATTCAAGGTAAGAAAAAAAGTTGAGTTTCTTGTAAAGTGTTTCAGTCTGTTATGCTATTTTAGTGTGTCCCCCAAATCTGTTTTCCTGAAAACATTTTGCTACCTTAATTCAAGCAAAGTAGTTACATTCAGCACATTATTTGTCACTTCAGTGATGACAGTTACCCTTTCCCTCCACCTTTTCATGCAGACTCAATGGATTTCATTGGATTCTTTGTTCTCTGTTCTGGGCATTCTGTTTGCTAGCAGTTCTGTGCACTATCATGTTACTGCTCAGTGCCCCAGCCATTGGCTGAAGAGGCCTGGCCTAGATCTGCCTGTGAGTTCTGGTACCACATCTGCAAAGTTCTGTGGAAATGCTGCACCTTAGCACAGGCTAGAGTTTCTCAAAGGATCTTCTGCATTAGAATCTCCCAGTGAGCTGGTTAAAAATGCAGATTCCTGGACTCCTACTCTTGATCTTCCAGGTGAAAATCTGAGATGAGGCGTCTGGTGGGGCCGGTGGGGACTCGCCGCTCCCACGCCCTTGGGCTGCGGCCGGGTGCCCGCTCTTCCTTCCGCTTGCGCTGTGAGCTGAGCCGGTGTATGTGTGGCAATAACATGTCAACCCCACTCCCCACCATCATGCCCGCCGCCTGGAAGGCCACTGCTGCGGTGATTTTCCTGCATGGATTGGGAGATACTGGGCACGGATGGGCAGAAGCCTTTGCAGGTATCAGAAGTTCACATATCAAATATATCTGCCTGCATGCGCCTGTTAGGCCTGTTACATTAAATATGAACATGGCTATGCCTTCATGGTTTGATATTATTGGGCTTTCACCAGATTCACAGGAGGATGAATCTGGGATTAAACAGGCAGCAGAAAATATAAAAGCTTTGATTGATCAAGAAGTGAAGAATGGCATTCCTTCTAACAGAATTATTTTGGGAGGGTTTTCTCAGAGAAGAGCTTTATCTTTATATACTGCCCTTACCATGCAGCAGAAGCTAGCAGATGTCACTGCACTCAGTTGCTGGCTTCCACTTCGGGCTTCCTTTCCACAGGGTCCTGTCGGTGGTGCTGATAGAGATATTTCTATTCTCCAGTGCCACGGGGATTGTGACCCTTTAGTTCCCCTGATGTTTGGTTGTCTTACGGTTGAAAAACTAAAAACATTGGTGAATCCAGCCAATGTGACCTTTAAAACCTATGAAGGTATGATGCACAGTTCGTGTCAACAGGAAATGATGGATGTCAAGCAATTCATTGATAAACTCCTACCTCCAATTGATTGACGTTGCTAAGAGGCCTTGTGTAGAAGTACACCAGCATCATTGTAGTAGAGTATAAACCTTTTCCCATGCCCAGTCTTCAAATTTCTAATGTTTTGCAGTGTTAAAATGTTTTGCAAATACATGCCAATGGCACAGATCAAATAATGTCTCCTCATGAGAAATTTATGATCTTTTAAGTTTCTATACATGTATTCTTATAAGAAGATCCAGAATCTACTATATTAAAATAGATAAAGCAGGTAGCTTCTTTTTTCTCAAATGTAATTCAGCAAAATAATACAGTACTGCCACCAGTTTTTTTATTACATCATTTGAAAATTAGCAGTATGCTTAATGACAATTTGTTCAGGTAGAAATGAGCAGTTAAGATATAAACAATTTATGCATGCTGTGACTTAGTCTATGGATTTATTCCAAAATTGCTTAGTCACCATGCAATGTCTGTATTTTTATATATGTGTTCATATATACGTAATGATTGTAATGCATAGTAAGAATGAGGTGGTATTACATTATTCCTAATAATAGGGATAATGCTGTTCATTGTCAAGAAAGAGTAAAATTGTTCTCTTCAATTAATGGCCCTTTTATTTTGGGCTTTTATTTTCCCTGATATTATTTCTACTTAATACTCTTTTCTCTCAAGAAAAAAAAAAGTTTGTTTTTTCTTTATTGTTCTTCATGGCAGACCAAGTATTGCCTCTCTGCCATAGAC
Source organism: Theropithecus gelada (assembly GCF_003255815.1). Taxonomy (NCBI): domain Eukaryota; kingdom Metazoa; phylum Chordata; class Mammalia; order Primates; family Cercopithecidae; genus Theropithecus; species Theropithecus gelada. Next base: position 38,965,811 of record NC_037689.1, read on the forward strand.
AGCTACTGTCAATACATGCTATAATTTGACATTCTGGGTCACAGATATATGGTATTTAAAATCTATTTATGCTTTATAGAGAAACCAGACATTAAAACTTCATGCACTAGTTATTTCAAATTACTGTACCTTATCCAAATTTACACCTAGCTATTAGGATCTTCAACCCAGGTAACAGGAATAATTCTATGGTTTTATTTTTCTGTAAACAACTGAAAGAATGATTAGATCATATTCTAGTATGTTCTGAAATATCTTTAAGACTGATCTTAAAAACTAACTTCTAAGATGATTTCATCTTCTCATAGCATAGAGTTTACTTTGTACACATGTTTGAAACCAACTACTGTAGAAGATGAGGAATCTATTGTAATTTTTTGCTTTATTTTTATCTGCCAGTGGACTTATTTGAAATTTTCACTTTAGTCAAATTATTTTTTGTATTAGTTTTTCGTGCAAACATAAAAATAGCAATCATTTTAAATTGTCAAAATTTCCAGATTACTGGTAAAAATTATTTGAAAACAAACTATGGGTAATAAAGGCTAGTCAGAACCCTATACATAAAATGTAGTTACCATGCAGATTAATATGTAGCAAAAATGTATGCTTGATATTTCTGAACTGTGTTGATTTTTCTGCTGTATTCCAGCTGACCAAAACAATATTAAGAATGCATCTTTATAAATGGGTGCTAATCGATAATGGAAATAATTTAGTAATGGACTATATAGGATGTTAATAATGAAGCCATATGTTTATGTCTGGATTTTAAAATTTTAAACAATCATTTACTATGTAATTTTTCTTTACCTTGAAGAACATAAACTGTTAGTTCTACAAATCAGCAAGATATTATTTATGGCAAGAAATATTCCGTTGAAATGTTGTGCTGTAACATGGGAAAATGTAAATGTTTTTCATGGTTTCTATCAATGTGAAATAAAATTTAATTCTGACTTAAAAAAAAAAAAGAAAATCTGAGATGAGGCCTCATAGTGCATATTTTAAGAAGCCTCTGGATGATTCTCATACAAACTAAGGTGAAGAGCCACTGTCCTAGATGTTGGCAAAATAATCACCAAATACACCATCAGTCATCTGTTCTGGATATTCATTTATATCTACGTAGACGCAAACCTGTATCAATGTCCTATCTACTCATTTTCCTTTTTTTCTCAATTATAATCTCAGTGATGGCAGAGATCCTATCTATTTTGGTCATTGTAGCCCCACTGCCCAGGATAGTGCATGGCACATAGGTGCTGTTGAATGAAAGCACAGTAAGCAAACATGTCTTTCTCATTGATCCTTCTAATACTGGGAGAGGCTATGGTGGAAATGAAGTGAGAGGCATGGGAACCAAAGAAGAAAACTAAAATGCATGTGATCACAGTGTATGGTGGACCCAGAGCTCTGGAGAAAACCCTCCCATTAGTTAGTTCTGTAGGTGCAAGATCTTCAGGTCATTCTTTTTGACTGTAGCAGGCTGAGCAGCTGTATCTTGAAGAGACAGAGACTCCAATATGAATTCCTCCCTCCACACCAACCTCAATGTCTTTGGAGTTTGAGGAATGAGGGAAAGGCAAGATATGACAAGGGATTGCATTGTCATATAATCAGTCATCACTCAAATAAATTAAAGCCTCAAGGAATTTTAATAATAATGGCTGTAATGATTACCTTGAGAAGGCAGGATATGGAGTTGCTATGAATCACACGACTGGGTTTATATTCTAACTCTTACTAGCTTAATTTCTCTTCACTTTCTTCATCAGTAAACGGAGATAACTTGATTATGTAATTCATGTGTGCTAGTTAAGGTAATGTCAGCTACCATACCATAGACATCCTCAAACCTCTTGGCTTACTAAAATTGAAGTTTATTACTAGATCACATAAAGTACAAATGGACATTCTGGTCTGGTGAGTGGCTCCTCTCCACATGGTGATTCGGGGACCCAGGTTCTGTCTATATTGTAGAGTCCTCAGCTAGAACCTCTGCATTCAGTCAATAGACAGAGGAAGAGAAAGTGAGAAGGCACACCAGCTCCTAAACCACTTTGGCATGAAAGTGACACATGGCCATTTCTAGTCACATGGCCAATCTAGAAGCAAGGGAATATGAGACATGTAGTTTAGTTGTGTGCTCAAGAAGAAACATGTATCACTTTTTGTTTCATTACAAGCAATCACAAAACTTAGTAGTTTCAAACAACAGCCCTTTATGTAACTCACAATTCTGTGGGGCAGCAATTTGGGCTTGGATTAGCTAGGAAGTTATGCTGATCCCAGTCAGACTCACTTGATCTCAGCAAGGCTTACTCATGGCAAATGTGGTCAGCTACCATGTTGGCTGAGGACTGGTTCATATAGGATGGCCTTATCTGGAAAAGCATGTCTTTATTCCATTTGTCTCTCACTCTCCAGTAAGCTAGGCCAGTCTTGTTTATATGGCAGGTAGGCAGACTCCCAAGAGCAAGAGCAAAAGTCTGCAAAGCCTGTTGAGGCCTAAGCTTGTAACTCACACAAGGTAGCTTCTCTCACATTATTGTCCAGAATCAAGGAGTAGAGATATATAAGCTGCAAAGAATTGTGGCCATTTTTGCAACCTATCAAAAAGAGGAAATATGTTTAATTAAACAGGTGGTCTATAACTTGTTAACAGAGTATGTGACATCACAGTAAGTTCCCAATAGATTATTTTCATTATTATTGTTATCATTTATTGAATATCTACTGTATGTTAGGCTCTGTACTTGGCAATTTATATATATTATTTAATTACTACAACTATTTCATTTTACATATGAAGAAACTGAAGCTCAAAAAGATAAAGAAACCTACTGAAGGCCATTTGATTAATAAGTGATGGTACCAAAGCTCACATTCCCTACTTCCTTATGTCTTAGGATGCAAACTAAGCTAGGATTGCCTGAAACTCTGAAGGAGAAACAAAACTTGAAGCTAAGATGAAATTAAATATTTAAGAAGGTCTGATAAATGACATGGGAAGAAAGAACCTGGCATTCTCACCTGAAATATGAGGGTGATGCCCAGAGCCAGTTTTGGCAGATGACCCTCAAGTTGGTCACAGCTCATCTCAAGGGCAAAGCAATGATGATTATTGTGACTCATTTGATATCGTATGTTGCCTGGTTCTTTCCCTTTCCACAGAGGATGAGGAAATTCCTTTCTGATCAAAGAATCTGCGTTAGTGTTAGAAGATCTTGAGTAGAAGGAAGGAGGTAGAAGGCAAGTGGGTAGAAGAAAGGGAAATTTAGCCTAGGAGTAGAAAATACTGGAGCAGAGGAGGAGTTTAAAATCCCCTAGGCCAGATATTCCCAGCATCTTTTGGGAATGAGGACACAGATAAGATAGAACTTTGTTGATATTATAGACAAGGCTTAGCGAGCATATATTGAAAAACATATTGCAGTAACCTCATTGCCTCTCGGCAATCTGCAGCCCATAGGCTGGGAACTGGGGGTCTAGTCCTGAAGAGTAGATAGGTTTAATTTTGAGACCAACTCTATTAATTTGGTAGTGATTACTGGAAGCACCGTGTTGAGATGGATTCTGAGGACACGTCTAGATGTTAACAGAAAAGATAGCTATGAGTGATTATTGATCTCTCTCACTGGTCTGGACAAGGATGGTGGTGGCATATATATTAAGTATGTTTTCTATCTCTGATACAGTCACATTTTCATAAGAAGAAACTGCAGGAAAGAAAGTTGGCATGATTTTCTTCCTATTACGAAGTGAGTTAATAGTAGAAGCAAACCTAGATCCCTGATGTCCTGATTAGTGCTTTTTCCATGACACTAAGCCAGTTAAAGAACCATATTTTTTGTTACCATTTATTCTCGGGCAAAATACATTTTTCAATTTTCTTTCTACGTTGCCCCTGTCTTTTCTGGAAGTCTGCTTCCACGCCAGACATGGTATAGTTTTCTTCTTTCATTTAAGAAAACAAAATTAACCAAAGCTTATTCAGGGATTGCCTGGTGAATTTAATTGATTGTTGAAAGAAGGGTCTCATCTCTGCTCCATTTCCATGTTCACCCTCTGGTTATGACACATTTGTGCCCAAACATTAGACTTTGAGATTAGAGGACTAGCTCATTGCTGAACTAAAATCTAGTTCAATTAAAGAAAACCCAGTAAAAGTCTCCTTTTCTCCTCCTTTTCTCTCCATCCTCAACCTTCAAGTCCTCTTGTTCTCTTTCTATTTTAATGCTTTTCAGGCACCTGAGATTCATTAATTTATTTACTCATATGCACACCCCTGCCCCCACCACACACACACCTCTATACCCATGAAACTTGAGGTTCCCACAAAACCTCTGTTCACCAGAGCTAGAATGGATTTAGGCTTCATCCAGTCTGTCTTCTGAGGACATTAAGGCTCAGAGAGGGCAGAGCTTGAAGCCAATGTTCCAGGATCCAGTACGCAAAATGGCCAGTTTGCTGAATGGCCAATACACAACCCAGTCTTGCTTTTGTGAACTCTTTAGTTTATGGGTTTTTATTTTGTCTTCATTTTAAGGATTGTTACGTTTACCTCTGCCCCAGCTTTCTCTTACTGCAGCTGAGTCTGGGGAGAAGAGAAAGGGGAGAATGAAGAGCATGAAAAGATTGGATAAAGAATGTGAATAATTTCTCTTAGCATCTTCTCTATTAATAACATATAATTAAAATGCTTCAGGTATATTCAGAATGTATTGTTGACTAAGACTGTATTAATGAAGGACTCTAAAAAAGAACATACTATCATGACCCCATTCCCCTGATAAGCATATTAATAGATTTCCCATGCACCCCTCAATTTTCTCTCTCTCCCTCTCTCTGGTCCTCAGTCCTAGAAGCCTTTCTTCTTATCTTCTCTCAATTCTCTCAAAACACCAAGCTCTTTCCTATCTCATGACCTTTGCACTTGCTGTTCTCTATGCCTTGAATGCCCTACCCCCTCTTAGCATCAACATCTCCCTGGCATTTTTAAAGTCTCAGCTTAAATGTTCTCTTTTCAGTGAGGCTTTATCGGTAACCTAATATAACTTCACTACTTTATCCCATGTATCAGTTAGTTTTTGCCATGTAACAAACACCTCAACATTTATTGGCTTAAAACAACCAGCATTTATTTAACTCATCATTCTCCTGGGCCCAACTGGGCTCACTCATGGGTCTGAACCTGGCTGGTGAGTTGGTGAAATCCCAGATGACCTCAGTCACATGTCTAGTGGTTGGCTGGCTGTCACTTGGGGTGATGGGGTAACAGGGCCATATATTGCTTATTCTCCAGAAGGCTAACCCAGACTTGTTCATATAACATCTTAGAGTTCCAAGAACAAGAGTATAAGTCCTTAAATGTAAACACTTTTCAAGTCTCTGCCTACATTGTATTTGTTGTGATCCCAGTGGCCAAAGCATATCAAAAGGCCACCCCAGATTGAAGGGGAAGAGAAAGACTTCACCTCTTGAAAAGAGAACACAAGTAGAGGTTTGAAAAGCCCTTGTGTATTGGAGTTTGCTCTCTCACTGTGCTTGGGATCCTGAGGCCTAGGATAGCCTGCTGGAGATTGAGGCTACAGGGAAGAGAACTGAGGTGCCCTAGCTAATAGCCTGCCAATCACCAGACATGTGAGTGAGGCTGTCCTGTATCATCTGGCTTCCAGCTGATCCACCAGCTGAGTATAGACATGTGAGAGAACTGAGCAGAGATCAGCAGAGTCAGCCCAGATTTTAAAATCACCTGGTCAACTCACAGAATTGTGAGCTAAATAAAATATTTATTGATTTAAGTCACTGTGGTTTGGGGTGGTTCGTTACACAACAAAGCTAATCAGTACAGGGGGCCTCGATTAAGAAACCAGAGTCAATCAGAATAATGCATGATCCTTTGTGGTTAGGTGTTGTAGCTGACAGTGTTAATGCCCCACCCTTAATTGGTTAGGCCTCACCATTTCTGTCCATGTTTATCTGACTCCCTGTTGCCAATTTCTGCTTTTTTTTTTTTTTTTTTTTTTTTTTGCCAAAGGGCTTTCTCTGGGCACCAGAGCTCACCTTGCCTGTGCACACAGTGGGCCAGAAGTTCTGGAGAATTGACATTTACTATGAGCAGCCTTCAACCAGTGATGAATGGGAGTTCATGTATATATAACCCAATAACTTGCAAAATGAACAATTTGTTCCAAACTGTCTCCTGGAGTTCCCCAATGGGATTGCGCTCCAGGAATTGGTAAAGAGCTTCCAGGTTCAGCAGAGGGGAAGACTGCTGGCCAGGGCCTTTGGTATACTGCTTCAGTGAGGGGCTCCACTGCCACCACCCTACTTGCTGCCTTCCTGGGTGCCACTCCCCCAGTGAGTCCAACACGACATGTTCCTCTTAGGCTCTTGAATGCTGCTCTGAGCAGTGTCACCCTTTACACTAGAAAGCTGTCAAAAACTATGGGGAAAAAAAACAAAACAAGAAGGAAGTAGAGGAGGTGCTAGAAGAGGAGGAAGAAAAATACATGGTGGAGAACATTGTCGACTGTCAACTGGTAAAGGGCAAAGTGGAGCACCTCCTAAAGTGGAAGAGTTTTTTTAGATGAGGATGACTCTTGGGAGCCAGAAGAGAACCTGGATTGTGTGATCTCATTGCTGAGTTTCTACAGTCACAGAAAATAGCATGTGAGACAGATAGATCAGAAAAAGGCAAATGCAAAGCTTACTCTGATTCTGAATATAAGGGAGAGGAGAGCAAACCAGAGAAGAAAGAAGAGTCAGAAAAGCCACGAGGCTTTGCTGGGCTTTGGAGTTGAGCAGATTATTGGAGCTGCAGACTCCAGTGGAGAGCTCACACTCCTGATGAAATGGGAAAACTCTGATGAGGCTGACCTGGTCCCTGTCAGGGAAGCCAATGTCAAGTGCCCACAGGTTGTCATATCCTTCTATGAGGAAAGGCTGATGTGGGCATTCCTACTTCAGGAGGGCAATGACAAAAAATTATGACAAGAATTACTTATCCTGAGCACCAGCCCCTGTCACATCTGGCTGGGAGTTTCAAGTCGGGAGAGAAGGAGTTAGGCTTGTGTTGACATCACAGTGGTGGTTTGAGAAGATGTCCTTTGAAGAGCCAGTATAGTCTCTGTGTCCTGCAGCAGGCCAGATGCTTCAAAACTGTTCCAAGCTGTGTAGCTTGCACATGGTTCCAGTGGAGGGGAAGTGGGATAAGTGTTTCAAGGCAACCTTTGTCGCACTTTGCTGAGAAAAGCAAAGGGCTTTCTATGAAGGACAAAACTTGCAGAATTGGATGTGTGAGAGAGCAAAAAGATATTGTAGATCCTCAAAGAGCATCTCCACAATGCTCAACCTTCTTCCCAATAGTGTCAACTCTGTGCTTGTAGAGTGTAGCATTATGTAGTTTTTGGCTATTACTGGTGTGTACTTTTGGGGGAGGGAGAGATGGAGTGGGGAGAAATGGAGATGACTAGCCTCGTTTTGATTACCATTTGGGACCAGATTGGGAAAATAGTGAAACAATGGAAAGAGCAATGATTTGTTTCTATGTCCAGAATATTTTACATTAAAAATGTCATTGGTACCATAAATAAGGACTGTAAGAGAATGTTTAAAAGCTGTTATTAAGCATGTTCATACCTCAGTATCTGGTGTATCCCATAAATATATACATCCACTATGTACCCACAAAAATTATTTTTTAATTAAAAAAACCTGAATGTCTGAATCCTGTAAGCCAAGGTATTCTCTGCTTGAATTTAATGCTGTTCCCCATGAAGAACTAAGCCAGATCATAAGTTACCAAAGCTGCCATTTTGCAGATGGAAATTGAGGAGGGAAAACCTTTTATTGGAGCCTATACACAGGTAGATCATTCAGTCTTAGAGGTGCTAATTCCTGAAATTAGAAAGAAAACCCTTTATTTTCCAATTATGGAGTTATAAATAGCAGCTTTGCCATCCAAGCCACAGGCTGAGGTGTTGGGGAAGGGGAAGAAGGTGATAGAGGAGACGGAAGACTAGGGAAAGACAAGGGTCTATGCTCTTAGGATGGAGAACTCTTGGAGCCTCTGTTTTTTGAGCTTTGAACTCTGAAACCATTGGTGGCAGGTTTCAATCACTGACAGCACAAGTTTCATTGAATCAATTTAGGAGGTAAATGATTTCAAAAACCTTTGTATCAGGAGAGGATTAAACTTCCATACTGGGGCAGTGGTTCACTTTAAAACAAAACAAAACAAAACAAAAAATATTTTAAAAAGAAATCTTAAGAATTAGGTGATACCCAAAATGCTCTGTCTTGAGTCATGAGATCCATCAGTTCTTGATATCATCTAGACTTGCATGTAGAGCTACATTATAAAATCGTTTTAGGCATGTGTTAGGTTTCTGTGAAAACTTTGTTTACATGTAAACTTCATACCACATGGTCAGTTTTTGTCTTAATAAAACTAGATTTATGTTTTTAAAAAGCACTTCCATCATCACCTCCCTGCTCTTGTCTCATTCATCTTTAGCCTGATTTGGAAACATATAGCTCATTTAGGCTGTGTCACTGGCTGAAGCTGGACATTTGCATGCAAAAAAATTGGCATGATGGTTTTGAAGTTGGGAGGGGAGAGCTTTTGAGATCGTTATCAGAGATAGAATGAAGGTCAAGGATAGGAAGAAATTGAGAGACAAGAGAGAGAAATGAGACTGGGCAGAGATCTCTTACATAGCAAGAAACAAAAGTTACAAGTTTAATGTGTTCATTTTTCTTTTAATAGTCTTTTTTCTTCCAATACTATTTTTAGGTGTGTGTTTGTTTGATGTATAATTTACATATAGTGAAATACATAGATCTTCAATGTACTGTTCAATGAGCTTTAGCAAATGTATATGCCTGTATAAGCCCCTCACAAATCAAGATATAGAGAATGTCAATCACCCCCAGATTGTTCCCTTGTGCCCCTTTGCAGTCATTCCTCATTCTTCACCAGAGGCAATCATTACTGTGATTTCTATCATTATATATTATAATTGGCTGTTCCAGAATTTCATAAAAGTGAAATAATACAGTATGTACTCTTTTATGTCTTGCTTCTTTACTCAATACAATGTTTTAAAGATTATCCATGTTGTTGTATATATCAGTAGTTCATTCCTTTTTGTTGCTGGATCGTGTTTCATTGTATGACTATAGTATAATTTATTTATAAATTCTCATGTTGGACATTTGCGTTGCTTTTTGTTTTTATCTATTCTGAATAAAGCTACTGTGAGTATTCATTTACAAGTCTTATGGGCATATATTTTCATTTCTCTTGAGTATATATCTAAGAGTGAAATTGCTGGATCATAGGGTAGGTGTGAAGCCTTTGCTCTGGCTGCCTTTGTGACTGACTCAGTTTCCCCAGCCCTCTGCCTTGCCTGCCTTCCTTCTGGGTCTAGAGTACTAAGATTCCACCAAGCATTCTGTGGAGGGGCCTCATGCATTCCCCTGCAAGTTTCAGAGCAGGAAATAGGGGAAGGTCAGGAAATAGCATAGCGCTAGAAGTTGAGCATGAGTCATTAGGAAACCATGGTCTAGTCTTGGTTCTTCCATTAATAATTTTGGGGCAAGTAATTTTCTGACCTTTAATCTTCCCCATTGGCTGCTCTTCAAGACTTCCAGATGGTTCTACACCTGTCTTGTGAGTTCATAATAGATGCTCAATTAGAATTTGTTTCCCTATGTAGGAGAGGGAAAAGTATTAAGTTATTTGTTTTTCTCCTGACTACAAAACATTAACGTAGTTATTTTTTCACTTATTTTCCTGCCTTATGATAAGGGCAGGTGCTAAGGATGATGTTTTGTTTTTGTGACCTGGATGGCTGATAAGGGATACAAATAGGGGAAGCCAAGAGAGACCAGACTAGAAGGACCAGGAGGCTCTAGAAGGATAGCAAATAGATGTGAGGCAGTGTGTGTGTGTCTGTGTGTGTGTGTGTGTGTGTGTGTGTGTACTTTGGGGATTCTAGCATAAAAGCAAGAGAACGAAAAACACAGAGAGAAGATGGTTGCCACAAAGAGTAAACTTTGGGGAAAAAATATGTTTTAAGCAGTTTTGCTGAGTCATGATCAATGTCAACAACTCTTTTCCCCCTTACTGAGAAAATTGCAGAAATAGAGCCATCATTCTACAGTATTTTCAGGCTTGGATATATGTTTCTAATGACCTTAAGGCCAGAGGAGAATTTTCCAAAGGGACCCTATGATATTTAGGTTGAACGAATGAAAGTATTAGGATAAAAGCTAACTTGCTGTAACAAAGACACCTAACAACACCATAGCCTACAGAACCAGGAAGTTGATTTGTCTTTCAGGTAACAATTCAGAGGTGCATGATCCACACTGGTGAAACAAATCTCCTCCACAGTCAATCAGAAACCCGAGGTCCTTCTATTGTGTGGCTCTAAGGTATTGTTGTTATCTGTATAGTTGAAGCTAGATTGCTGTGGGTTCCAGTTGGTGGGAAGAAGAAAGATAGCATGGAGACATGCCTACCGTCTTAAATTCTAATTCTGGAAGTGTCTTACATTACTTCTTCTCACATTCCATTGGCCAGAATTCAACCATATGATGAAGCCTAATCTCAAGGGACACAGAAGTGTAGACAAGCTGTGTGCCCAGCAAGAAGGGGAGAGTGGATTGTAAGGGACAACTGGCAGACTTTACCCCCAAAGAGCAAGCCCTTAAATCCCCCAAGGGACTGCTTGGGGGACCATTTTATTCATGTCCTGAGGGAATAGCAATATTCTTCAGTCTTCATTGAGACTTTTTTCTACTCTGACCTATCCCGCATCTGTCTTATGTGTGTGCACTCACACCATGGTCTGATGGGCTTTGGGCAAGGGGATTATTTACAGTTCTTGAATCCTTGCTCGATACCAAGTTAGGCTAGAGCTGCATGTGCTTCAGGAGCAGGGTAAAGCAGGAGGGAAGCGAGCTAAAGGGCTCTGTCCCTTCCCCCACATGTTTGTCTCACAGTGGGGAGTTGAAACTGAAGTCTCAAGTCTCTCTCCTTTCCTGGAAAATCTTCCCTAGCCAGATGTGCCCTTTTCTACTCACCTTCATTAGCCAATAATCTTTTTTATTCCGTCTTCCCTCACAGACCCCAATAGTGTTGACTGACTATGATAGTATGTAATTGAATGCAGAGTATTCTCCCTCCAATATGATTAGTTAACCTTCATCCCATATGCAGTTAAGTCACCTTCAAAAAGATGCAGCTAATGTCTCCAGGCTACAAATTCCTCCTGAGGTGTTGAGTGGTATGTGCTTAGGTGTTCCTCCATGGTGACATCAATGCCAATTTTATTAACTGAGCACTTCCTCTCCTCTTTCTCTCTCTTCCTTCAGGACTTTGATTCTTCAGTTTTTCTTTATTCCAAGCCCTCCATGGCCTGTGAGCCAAGTCCATACTGCTAACAGGTCCCTTGAAATGGCATCCTATATTTGGCTTGTAACCAGACTCTGGGGACATCTATATGGCAGTCATAGTTGATTAGGGAAATGAAGAATTTTCTTTTCAAGAGAAAGAGCTAGAGTTTAATTACTATCAGGGCAAAATGGTTAATCTCAAAATAAATTATATTCTCTAGCTGCTAGAACAGCTGTTGAACAAAACACATTCTCTAGCAAGTGAGAAGAAGGATGACAACCTGCAGATCTTAAATGAGAATTGGAAAAGCAAAAACAAGCAGGTGTGGTAGGTTATATTAATAATGGCCCCCATATATTTCCCCTTCCTGTGGCATCACAAATCTTCCCATTAAGAGATGGTATCTATTTCTTTACCCCTTGAGTCTAGGCTGGTCATGTGACCTGCTTTGGCCAATAGGACATTGGCAAACATAAAGCAAGCAGACTCCTGAAATGTGTTTGTGCATTGAGGCTTTCTCTCTTGTGGCTCCTGAATCCCTGAGGCCCAAGCTAGACTGCTGGATGATGAGAAACATGTAGCTGCCTTCATCACCCCAGCCAGCAGCTTGCCAATGCTGGACATATGTGTGAGGCCATGCTAGATCACCCAGCCTCTCGATTACTCATTAGCTGACTCCAGGCAAATGAGATATCTCAACCTAGACCAAAAGAACTACTTGGACAAACCTGAGAATTGTGTTCTAAGTAAATGGACACTGTCTTAAGACAATAAGTTTTGGGGTGGCTTGTGATGTAGCAAAAGCTAACTGATACAACTGAGCAGCCAGTGCATGTATGTTTGCATGTCTATGTGTGTGTTTCTATACGTGTCTCTTGTCTCTTACATCTTCCCCCATATCCATAACAAATGTTCCCAACATGTCCTGAAATCAGTACAGTCAGTTAAGACCTTTACTTAGACGCTCTGTAGGACCTTCAAGCTCGGAAAACAAACATGTAGTAAAGGAGTAAGTCTCCTTTTTCCTCTCTCATTCCTTTCCCGTCCCATGCTCCTGAACTTGGAGCCTGGCCTGGCCAGTCTGAAGGAAGGCAGTACCTATTATAGAATGCCCTATATTCCTCATTTCCCTGGAGACATTGCTTCTCCCTGGCAGCCCCAGCAAGAGGGATGAAAGAAGGTATGTGTGTGCCCCTAGGTTCTTCCAATCCTAGGGAAAGGAAGGACTACTATTGATGCTTTCTTCCTTCTCGTCTTGGGGTTTAGATACCAGAATCTTACAGCCTCTCCCACTGCACCTCATACTCCACAAGGGTTGGCTGTTGCTGATGGTTTTTAAAGGCAAGTTCCCAAAGAGTGTTCTTTTTTGTCAGATGTGGCTATTGGTTCTTAAACCACATATTTGACATTTCTGGGTATGTGGAGTGGAGGACTCTTTTGGTTAGACAAAGCCCACATGAGATCCTGTCTTTACTGTTAGTTTTCCATATTTGAGTGGGCACGGTTGGCCTAATTATTACTTGGCCTCTATCAAATATGTTGATTTTAGTTTAGAAGATACTGTAGTAAATCTATTTTTTATGAAACTAAAGTGGCTAGCAATAGGATTTCTTTCTTTCACTTTTCTCTGTCCCATTTTTCCCCCCTCATTACTATACATGTTTCAGCCATGAAAATCATTTTTCTTTCTTTAAAACAGCTTTACTGAGGTATAATAAAGGGAAAAAAAGCATAAAAGTTACCTGTTTAAAGTGTGTAATTCAATGGCCTTTAGTAAATATATAGAGTTGTGCAACCATTAATACAATCCAGTTTTAGGAGATTTCTATCTGTATTACTCCATTCTCACAGTGCTATAAAGAAATATCCGAGACTGGGTAATTTATAAAGAAAAGAAGTTTACTTCATGCATGGTTCTGCAGGCTGTACAGGAAGCATGGCAGCATCTGATTTTGGAGAGGCCTCAGGGAGCTTTTACTCATGGCAGAAGGCAAAGTGGGAGAGGCATCTTACGTGGCAGGAGCAGGACCGAGAGAGAGGATAGATGCCACACACTTTTAAACAACCAGATCTCATGAGAACTCTATCATGAGAACAGCACTAGGGGGACGATGTTAAACCATGAGAGACCACCACCATGATTCAGTCACCTCCCATAAGACCCCACCTCCAACATTGGGGATTTCAATTCAACATGAGATTTGGGTGGGGACACAGACTCAAACCATATCACCATCACATCCAGAGATCTCTTGTACCATTTGCTGTCAGTCCCCATTCCCACTCTCAGTCCAAGGAAACCACTAATCTGTCTTCTGTCACTATAGATTTGCCTGTTCTGGACATTTTATATAAATGGAATCATACAAGATGGGAAGTTTTTTTGTAAATAAAGATAACACTTAGGATAAAAATTTGCTAAAGACATAAACATGTTTACAAAAGTTGCTCTTCCTTTGAAAGGTTGATCCATGAGTATGAGCAAGATAACCTATCTTGGTTTGGGTTCCCTCAAAGAAGATGCCAAGGCAAGGACTTGAGGGCAGGTAGTTTATTTGGGAGATAATCACAGGAAACAAAAGTGAGGAAGTGGGGATGAGACACAGAGGGGAGAAAAAACAAAACAAATAAAAAGCATACAGTGAGAAGATTACCACTGTGGACACCTGGGGCTCAATCCCACTGAAGATTGCCTGAGAAACCACATGGAGCGTGCTTCTGCAGAAGTTAGGGTGCTTATCTGCCTGCTAGTTCGTTAATGCTGTGTAACAAATTACCCTAAATGTAGCCGTTTAAAGCAACAATTAATATTTATACTCTCTTACTATTTAAGGATCAGGAATTTGAGGTTGGCTTAGTTGGATGGTTCTGGCTTGGGGGTCTCCCTTTAAGATTGCAGCCAAGCTGTTGGCTGGGGCTGCAGTCAACTGAAGGCTTGACTGGGGTTGGAGGATCTGTTTCTGAGATGGTGCACTCACCTGGCTGACAACTCAGTTGCTAGCTGTTGCAGGAGGCCTCAGTTCTTTATCACATGGCCCTCTCTGTAAGGTTACTTGAGTATCCTCACAATATGGCAGCCGGCTTCCCCCAGAGCAAGTGATCCAAAAGACAACAAGATGGGAGCAGCAATGCTTTTTGTGATCCAGCCTTTAAAGTTGCACACCATTATTTCCTGCTATATTATATTGGTTGCAAAGGTCAGCCCTATTTTTTTTTGTGAGGAGGACTGCATAAGCGCATGAATACCATAAGGCAAGGATAATTGAGGTTGCTTTCAATCCCGAATACCATATCCATTAACTCCTGTTCTTCATTGGTTCAGGGTTATCCTGTGTGGGCTGAGTAAGCTCCAGGAAGGACTGCTAGAAGCCTCAGGCAGAGGGTTAGTAGGTGTTTGAGGTGAGAAGCTGCCAACCTTCCAGGAATTATCTACTGTGACTTCAGGTAAACTCAGAGGTGGGCCCATAGGAGCTATGGGACAAAGCCTCACAAGCATCTTCCACATGCCCCAAGGATGCCATCGCTGAGACAAGTTTTTCAGGTCTGCTATTGATAATGAAAAGAGAAATCTTCCACAGCTCCGACTTATAGGTGGAACAAAATGATAGGTCGTCAGTGAGGTATTTACACCTTTGGAATGCCCTCTAGGTGACTGCCATACCAGACTGAGGTTTGGGTTTTTGTAAGCCCATTATTGCCAAAGAAACAGCTCCCAGAACACCAAAACCACCCTGCTCCTCATATTGCTACAGAGTATGAAATCACAGGCCAGTCCTGGGCAGAAGTCCAGCCACATTCTTGATATATGGGAAGGGAGCTGGGTTCAAAGGCAGAAGTCAAGATTTAGAGCCTCAGTGTGGTGAAGGTTCCTCTCAAGGTAACCTGGGGTAGCAGGAAATGATGACATACCAATGCTTGGAAACACTGCCAGACTCTGGATTTAAGTCAGAGTCTTATCAATGGGTTCCCATCGATGGACATCAATGGGTTCCATCACTCATGCCACTGATATCTGCTATCCTATAAAGGAGCAAAAGCAGGGGGAGATAGGGGAAGGTAGGGACAGGGTAACAGAGAGAGGAGAGGAAACAGACCTATAACTGAGTTAGGCCCCCTGCTGAATGGCCAAAGCTAGAGGAACCATATGTCCTGCCTGGCCCAGGACAATTCTGGTTTAAGCTGTTGTTCTGGAATAGTTTTCTACAGCACCTCCTTTTACTCTCAAAAGCCTCTAGGTTTGGGTGGTAAATTACATATTTATCTTACCCATAGCACACTGTACTGTCCCAAACATAATCTTCCTCATAATCAATTATACATGTTTAATGTCTCTCTTGTCTGCTCAGCTGTGATTTCTGGGTGGATAGGGACCACATCTAACTTTTACACTACTCTATCTGAAGTATTAGCATTTGTGAAGTGCTCAATATATACTTTGCTTACTTACTAAATGCATGAATGAATGAATGAGTGACTGAATCAATGAATGGATACACTAGCTCTGTTTAAAAAGATGTGGCACGATTGGAATGAACTAAGGGGAAGGAAGGGGGAAGTCATTAAGTCTAAAATTCCAAGGGGAGCCATAGGAAGCGTGTTTTAAGACCCCAGGTCAAGGCTTTATTCAAATGTATTCCTTTTATTTAGTTCCAGTAGCTCTGGGGCCAGATGGTGTGTGCTCACAAATAGAGCTGCTGCTGGTGAAAAGTACGGGGCTGTGAAATGTTCAGAAAAGCCCCGAGTGTGAGTCAACAGGCTTTGCATCTCTGCTCTCTAAGGGTCTGCTCTGTCAGCAAGTGGTTCTAAAAGCCAAGAAATTGAGTTTTCGGTGGCGTGGGACTGTAATGCACATTTTCTGTATTATTTCCTTTTTAGGGAGAGGGACCCAAGCATTTTGCCACCAAATAAGGACCATTTATGGACTACTCAGTCACATTTGCTGAGAGCTAGCTGGGGCTGTCACGTGATTCTAAGCATAAACTTTAGCCTGTCTCACAGAGCCAAGAGTGTAGGCACAGTGTTCGTGAGATCAGAAAAAAAATGAGAAATGAAAGTTGAAGTCAGATTTCTGCACAAACTGCTATATGGTGGCTAATTTAGAGGGGAAACCTCAATATCTCCAGTGGTGAGGTTTGATTTACCATCCCAGCTTGTCCAAGGATGTTAAAAACTCCTAAACATTTGGGTCTTAAATTCCCCAACAGAAGTTGCTATTATCATTTTTCGTTTAGATTTTAGAAATAGAGTGAGGACACTTCATAAGTCATAATACCTGGCTTTTCTTTCTTGTTCTGCCATTAGGTTGTTGTTTAGCCACCTACTTAACATTTTTTTTTGTTAGATGTTTTTCTTCTAAAGTGGGAATCACTATGCTGACTACATAATTATAAGACTAATGCCCTGTATGTTATTATTATTATAAATATTGATAAAATATTCACATCCTCCCATTCCAGTCCTTTCCAAGCATAATTCCAGAACACACCCTTCAAAAGTCCCCCCAAAAGTAGAAAACTTCACAGCAAACTGCCTGATATTTATTTAGTACCTATTAGAATACACATAATTACAGTGCAACAGCAGCAGGCTAAGGAAATAGATAATAAGTAGTCACATTATAGTTGAAAGGTAGAAGATGGATAGAATTTAAATAGGCAAGCAGGAGAAAGGGCCTTCCAAGAAGGAGAACAACATTGGTAAAGTCATGGAACAGGGGCTGGCAAACTGCAGCCTGCAAACCAGATCCAGCCTGCAGTGATTTTGTAAATAAAGTTTTAATGGGACACAGACATGCTCATTCATCTATGTATTGCCTATGGCTGTTTTCATGCTACAGCAGTAGAGTTGGGTAATTGTGACAGAGGCTGTATGGCCCCCAAAGACTAAAATACTTACTATCTAGCCCTTTTATAGAAAAAGTTTTCTAAGTCCTAACATAGACCATGGTGGAAGTGGAGTCTAGAATTTTTCCTGATCAGAATGGGGTTTCAGAGAATGTGAGTTTGAACAGAATGGATGGGGCCAGGTGACAGAAATCTTCAAAGTAATTGTGTTAGGAAGCAGGGAACAGGCTCATGGGGAGTGGAAATCACTTTTCTCACCCTGCAGTAAATTCAATCTCAGTCCCAGATACTGAGAATATAGAGGAATGGAAACTGCTTAAATTTATTGACTGCATCTATCCTTCTATCTGTCAATCCATCCATCTATTCATCTGCCCACTGAGCATATATTTATTTATTCTTACAGAATCATTTTGTTACTCAAATAAAACATGATAATTGTAGGGAAAAATATTTTGAAAAATACAAATGAGTCCCACCCCCCGTGAAGTAGAAAACCACCCGTGATCCAACTAACCATAGATAAACCCACTGTTAAATTTCAATGTGTGTCCTTTTAATCTCGTTTATTGCAAAGAAAAAGTTTTGGTTAGGTGCATACAACATGCCTGGCAGTATGCTAAGCATTGAGGATACAAAATGGTGTAAGTCAATAGTAAAGACAAGGAATCAACCTAGATGCCCATCAACAGGGAACTGGATGAAGTAAATGTGGTACATATACACCATGGAAGACTGTATAGCCATAAAAAGGAACAAAAGCATGTTCTTTACAGCAACATGGATGAAGCTGGATGTCATTATCCAAAGGGAATTAATGCAGGAATAGAAAACCAAATACTGCATGTTCTCACTTATAAGTGGGAGCTAAACATTGACTGCACATGGACACAAAGAAGGGAACAAGAGACACCAGGTCCTACTTGAGGGTGGAGGATGGAAGGAGGTAAGGATCAAAAAGCTACCTATCGGGTTATGTTCATTACCTAGGTGACAAAATAATATGTATAACAAACCCCTGAGACTTGTGATTTACCCATGTAAAGTACGTGTGCGAAATCTGCACATATACTTCCTGAACCTAAACTAAAAGATGGAAATAAAAAAAATAAATAAAATAAATGGTATAAGCTTGGTCTCAAACTCAAGAATGAAGAGCAATGACTGAAATTGTTGAAGTATAGGGTGAGAAGTATAATAATAGCTGCCTGCAGAGATAAAAGGAAAGCAGGGCAGAAGGAGTGATCACCTTTCCCTGGCCTGTTTTATTCAATGTGAGCCTTAGAAGGTGTCTGTGAGTCAGCTAGGTGGCCAGGAACATTCCAGACAGAGGGGAAAGTAACTGATGTTTCCCATGTGCCTGTTAGGTGCCCAAGAGTTTTACTGGAAATGTCTCATGTAGCCATCAAAACTACTCTTGGCAATGGGTATTATCACTCTCACTTTACAGATGAGAACTTGAAACTCTCAGAGGTAAGGCATTTGCCAGGGCCATTCAGATAGCTTGAGGTGGAGGCGGTATTTGAGCTCAGAGCTGTTCCCCATGCTTTTCCCACTTTATCGTGCAACCTCCCCATGATAAACAAAGTCATGGTGGCCACTTTCACTAGTTTTATTTAACAAATATTTATTGAGCATCCACTATGTACCCAATAAAGAATACATTGACTGTATTCTCAAGAAGCGCTTTAAGAACCCTCACAAGTGTGTGTGTGTGTGTATTGATGGAGTCTGTGTGCAGAGTCAGGTTTTGCTTTGACTTCAGAGAGAACTTGAAACTGATCTAGACCCCCAATTTTTATATATAGTTTTATATATAGTTTATATCTATTTTTATATATAGTTTTTATAATAGTTTCTTCCCTCCTTGGTTGTAGGACTCTTGGCCCCTTCTTGGAGGATGTGGACCAAGCATGTTGCATTGTGTGCCCCCTAGAGAAGCCATACTAATTGGACGATTTTAAAACCCCCAAAATGGAGATGGAGGTTGCCAATTATTCATTAAGTGGGTCAACCAATTACCAGCTCTGGTGGGGTTGGGCTCTGTGTATGAAGTGGGCAAGGTGACAGGAAAGTAACATTCTTCCATAGTTGCCACTCTCAAAAAAAATGGCTGCCTAATTGTGGACAGAAGACATAGGCCAGGCTTGACAATCAGTGCTGTAGGAGTTCTAGGGAAGGGGACTTATGGTGGACTGAAGAGACCGGGGAATGCTTCCTAGAGCAGTGATATTTCAAACATCTCTTATCATGGCTGGCTAGATAGCAAGCATGAAGAGGAGAGGAGAGGTTAAAGTCTCCCTTCCAAAAACCCAGGAGGACCACCTGTCGAGTACTATGTTAACTATTTGGGTGATGGGTTCACTAGAAGCCCAAACCTCGCCATTATGCAATATACCCGTGTAAAACACCTGCACATGTACTCCCTGAACCTAGAATTAAAAATAAAATAAAATAAAAATTAAAAACCCGGGAGGTACTTTAACCTCCAAATTCCACTGGGAAGGGTGTGTGAAAGTTGGAGGGCAGGGATGTGTCTCACTCTCCCTTTCTCTGGAAAACACACAAAGCCACCCACAGAGTTAGTAAGTTGCATCATAAAATATGGCATGGCCATAAATGAAATTACAAAGGAATCACTTCCAAAGGCTTCACCTTGAAACCTTAACTTCTACATTGAGAGCACACCATTTATTACCACTGCTGCTGGGAAAAGGAGCTGTTAGTGTAATATAGAGAAGAGAAGACAGGCAGGCTAAGGAGCAGAAAATGGTAAGATTTATTGTGGGAATAAAACCCTGAGCAAATTGCCTCCTGTTAAATGTGGGTGTTGGGACCATTGTCAAAGCAGCTCACTCCAGGCAAACACAATGGTCTTGCTGGAAAATTCTCTTCACTGCTCTGCACCTCTCTTTCTCTCTTTGTATGATGGCATGGTAAGTGGTCTGATAAGAAAAGGTTAGTGATCAGGAAGATACTTTTTTCCCCTTTAGGTTCCTTGGTCCAACTGTCCCTTTACCAGTTTATGCATGACTTCTTACTCAGATGACCTTCTAATCTACATTCAACAGAACTCTTGTGAGGGTTTTCCATGGGGCAGCAACTGGGTAGGGGACACAGTGATGAATAACAGTGATCTGGTCCTTACCTTAAGAGATCTACCTGAGCTTGACCTCTGGACCTTCTTATGTCTGGGAGGATGTGCAACCAGTCAAGTTAATCTTGGCATCAACAACCTGAAGTCCTATAAGAACCGGGCTTCTCCTATTTTTGGGAGAGTTAAAGTTCAAGATTCTAGCCTAGCCAGAGAGCCTAGGGTTCTCTTCTGACTTCTTGTCAACTGTAAGCTCTTAACACTGGGTAAATGGTACAAACTAGCAAGACCAGCACTGTCCAATAAAACTTTCTGCAATTATGGAAATGTTCTGTATTTTCACTGTCCAATATAATAAACAGTAGCCACAGGTGGCTATTGAACACTTGAAATGTGGCCAGTTGGAATTGGGATGAGCTGCAAGTGGAAAATATACATTGAATTTCAAAGCCTAAGTACCCTCATCCCAAATAATGCAAAACGTCTTAGTAATAATTTGTATGTTGATTCCATGTTAAAAGTATAATCATGTGTGTATACTGAGTTAAATATGCTATTAAAATTAATTTCACCTGTTTCATTTTACTTTTAAATATGCTACTAGAAAATTTTATATATTTGGCTTGCATTATATTTCTGTTGAACACTACTGTTCTAAACCTTGGTTTACTTATCTGGAAAATGAGGGGGCTAGACCAGAGATTGAAAAGATGCACTTATCTCAAAATTGCTATAATTTTCCCTACACCTGACCCATTGTGAGTTGACTACTGGACAGTGGGAACTGTGGTCAAGGTGCTATCAGTGCCCCACCCACAGCCTCTCAGCACTTGCCATTCTAGAACATGCTGAAGTCATCCTATTTCAAGAACTTATAGCTCTTCCCCTTATGGTCCTTGATCAGCCTGCAGGAGGGGAGCCCAGCAATGCCTCCAAATTGACAAATGGGATCTAATTAAACTAAAGAGCTTCTGCACAACAACAACAAAAAACTATCATCAGAGTGAACAGGTGACCTACAGAATGGGAGAACATTTTTGCAATCACACATCTGACAAAGGGCTAATATCCAGAATCTACAAAGAACTTAAACAAATTTACAAGAAAAAAACAATGCCATCAAAAAGTGGGCAAAGGATATGAACAGACACTTCTCAAAAGAAGACATTTATGCGGCCAACAAACATGAAAGAAAAAGCTCATCATCACTGGTCATTGGAGAAATGCAAATAAAAACCACAATGAGATACCATCTCATGCCAGTTAGAATGGCAATCACTAAAAAGTCAGGAAACAACAGATGCTGGATAGGCTGTGGAGAAATAGGAACGCTTTGACACTATTGGTGGGAATGTAAATTAGTGCAAACATTGTGTAAGACAGTGTGGTGATTCCTCAAGGATCTAGAACCAGAAATACCATTTGACCCAGCAATCCCAAAGGATTAATGAATCATGCTATTATAAAGACACATGCACACATATATTTATTGTGGCACTATTCACAATAGCAAAGACTTGGAACCAACCCAAATGCCCGTCAATGGTAAACTGGATAAAGAAATGTGGCACATATACACCATGGAATACTATGCAGTCATAGAAAAAGGATGCATTTGGCTGGGCATGGTGGCTCACGCCTGTAATCCCAGCACTTTGGGAGGCGGAGGTGGGCAGATCATGAGGTCAAGAGATGAAGACCATCCTGGCCAACATGGTGAAACCTTGTCACTACTAAAAATACAAAAAATTAGCTGGGCATGGTGGCACATGCCTGTAGTCCCAGCTACTCAGGAGGCTGAGGCAGGAGAATCGTTTGAACCCGGGAGGCGGAGGTTGCAGTGAGCCGAGATCACGCCACTGCACTCCATCCTGGCGACAGAGTGAGACTCCATCAAAAAAAAAAAAAAAAAAAAAAAAAAAAAAGGGGAGGACT